>NC_079299.1:8987923-9062923 GCF_023638135.1 Falco biarmicus
TTATGGTTCAGTACCAGTATCAAGATCATTAGTATTAAGTCAAATACTTTTGGATTCACAGGGCAGTAATTGCAGTAGATTTTCCAACTATTTATCGGTAAGTTTTATTTCTACTTTGCCATTATCTCAGAGTCCTTTGGCCAAATCTTGTCTTCACTACACCCAGACACATTCTACAGTTCTTCATTTCTTCTCCTTGGCCATGGAAGTATACCCGTATCCTCCATGACTTCGTTGACTTAAAAAGCCAGTCTCTTGGAAAAGGTGCCATTTGCACAAAAGTTGCTCAGGTGGCACGGAAATGGCATAGAGTACACTAGACCAACCAAACTTCACACCTGGTCTTGAGAATATTTTGTCTGGTCATTCCCATTCCCAAAGGAGAACACATTCACAGAATAAATACAAAGGGGTAGGTAGGGAACAGCAGTTACTGAAAGATGTCAGTCTTGTAACAGCTGCAAAATCCCCACTTTTTCTCAAGACATAGAAGAGTAAGCATTAAGCATCAGTTGTTTTCAATTCACTGTTACTTATTAATAGCAACTCACACAGCAGTTTTCAAGAAATTGCCACTGACCTAAAGAGCGATAGAACCCTTAACAGATAAATTGCTATATAGCCAACTCAAATTCAATGTAAAATTATTTCATGGTATGTGTAGCAGCTATCTGATTTTCACGAGACAGGACTTTCTGTATCTTCTTCCACACCTGTAACAAAAAAGAAGAGCCTGCAAACCTGAATAACAAAGAAAAATACATCAAAACACAATGGAGAGGATGGAGCTTTTCTAGCGCTGTTGATTGTTGAAGAGAAAATAGAGAACCCATTAGGAATGCCTGCCTATTCTTTAATTCCTTCCCTCCCCCCACCCAGCCCCTCAACCCAACCGAGGCTATTACACACATGAGGACACACATCTTCAATCATTTCATATCCTCCCCAGCACTCTACAAGCTGTACTTCACCCTCTTGCCTTTCAGCACCATATATAAACAGCACACATATTCCCTCGGGACGGCGCACACCTCCGTTTCCTCTCTCAACAAGAATCACACGTAGCAGCTGTATGTTACAAGCCACGGGCAGATTCAAGGTCACGTGTGTGTCCTTAGGACCACTTCCTTATGTTCTCCGCTGATAATTTTTCCTTTGGACTTTGCTGGATATTACTGTGGTGGGTCCTCACCAGCAGAGTGGAGTTCTTCTTTGGAGAAATTTCCAAGGGAAAAGGAATCTTATATATTTTTCTCTAATTCAGATATTATGTTCGTTTTACTACTTTGCAATGACTGGTTTTTCTTCTGAAATTCATACACCTATTACATGGTTATAAGTAAAAAGAGTCTTTTGCTTGCTTCCTATCATGTCCAGTGTGCATAAGCCTTATATTATGCTACTTCAAAGATTATGCTGGAAGCCATCTATTCAAAGGATATGTAAGGTAAATATACTCCCGATTATTCTTTGCCAGCTAAAGTAGCTCTAATGAAAGTCGTGGGCAGATGACAGTCCCTTGAGTTAGGTCCTGGGCGAGTTTCTCTGTCAAATATTACTAAATCATCTTATTTCAGTAATTTGCCGTAGCCTTATGAAATAGATTATGTTGGCCTTTTAAGAGCAAGATTTGGCCCTGACATTGTTCCATTAGTTTTGAAGTAAAACGTGATAGCTTATTTCCCAAAGACTACAGCAAAATGTAGGTTTTAGGGCTGCCTAGGACATCAGGGAGGCTGTTCAGTGATCTGAGCAGACTATTATTTTACAGCAAGGGAGGCCTGTTTTGTGAATGTTTCTGGTAAAAAAAGTTAGGTTGGAAAAGCTCATGCTTCAACCCTGCTCAGAAAAAAGGACTAGAGAAGGAACCCAGGAGCTACCTCATAAAACATTGATACAAGTGTTGAGATGGTCTAATGATCTAATGAACACCCAGAGAAAAGGAACCCCTGTGAATTTTTTGTCCCTGATATCAAAAGACTTTGGCTGTTTCGAACACAGGAGGCAGGTTTTCTGAAGCTACTGTTGCAACGTGTTAGGACAGAGGCATAGCACAGAGAGAGGCCTCAGGTGCTTGGGCGTCGTATTAAAGCTCCGAGGTGTGTGCCGGAGCCATTTGCTGTCAGTCCTGAGCAACGACCATGGTGGGACACCAGGAATGTCTTCTGGCTGCTTTCGCAGGGTGCTGAAGCTGTGTCACTTGGTACGAATGACTCTTCTACATAGTGACTATCTACCGGTAAAAAGCCCTTAAATTCAGTTGAAAGTTTTCCTTCATTTGAGAAGCAAAGTTTGGAAAACTTTGCAAATAAGTGTTTTTATTTTAGGGGCTGTAAAAGAGGAGGTAAGCAGGGTGATGGCATGTGCTATGACAGGCAGGCAAAAAGTGTGTGGCTGCCAGTAGCCAAGTGGCTGCAGGTCCTCGTTCAGAGAGCTTGTAGTGTAGCAGGCTTCCATACCGCACACCTTTGCATACCTGTATTTTAGACATGGAAAAAATTCTCAGGAGAGACTGCAAAGGATGAGCAAGAGAGAAACTACGTGCAAAGACAGGATGGCAGACCTATCAAAGACTCTAGCAAGGTATTTCCCAACAGAATTATTAATTAAAAACTGATTAATTCAGCCTACTTGTCAATTTTAGGCTATGGCCCCTTTCCTGAAAGAATTATTGTTTGCTTGTGTCTTAACATGTGGTGAAGCCAAACAGAAGTCACCTTTCAGCTATCATACAGAATAACCAGAAGAATCAGGAAAAATGCTTGACACCCAACTAGCCTCAACAGTTGGTACACTGTAGCTGTCAGCATGAAATCAAGTGCAAAATTGCCAGATTTGGAGTCCTTCCTAAAACTGCTTGCTCTGTCAAGTGGAAGTAAAGGACATTGACCAGAAAAATGACACAAGACTTTTCCAGAGGCGATCTTTGCAGAAACTCCGTTTCACCTACACAAGAACTGTACCCTTCATCTACACACTGAGCTGCCAGTTTAGGAAAGACTTGTCACTCTCTCTGCCTCACAACCTGCATAGAAATCTGGTAAAAATCAGAAGAAAAGTCCTGGTAGTTTTTTTGGCTTTTTTTTTTTTTTTTTTCAAATGGATATGGTTTAGTCTTCCTAAAAGTAAGAAAGTCTGCCATGAGAACTTTCTGCTGCTATAAATGGTGAACTTATAGTAACTTGCTTGTAGAGGAGTGAAGGCAGTGGGTTGATGAGCATTGATAACATGCAGCTGTGGCCTTGCCTCGAAGGCAGTGGGTTGATTGACATGGATGATGTGCAGGTGTAGCTCGTTCTGCTAAGTAGTTAAATAGCCCTGAGGATTGTGGGAGGGGGGCTTGGATGGAGGAGGAGTAGGGTGGTTTGGTCTCAGGAGGAAGGAGATCCAGCATGGACAGGAGAATCTGGCCAGTTGTAAAGCCTTGTTGCAGCCTACTACTGCAATGCTTGCTGTTATCTGAGCAGAGTTTTGAGGCTATTTTATAAGAGGTGAAGAAAAGGAAGGACTTAAAGAATGATAAGCATTAGTGCAGCTGTGCTCTATATAGGTATGTGTGTGATATATGTGTATTTTGACATCGATCTCTACAAAAAAGTGTCTTGTATTTGGTTTTGTTTGAGATGGGTGAAAACTTAGGCAACAACTTGTCCCAGCAGGAATGTATTGTAGATATCTTTTAAAATAAGAAGAAATGGCAAATAGGGAAGTTAATTTTTTATTTTCAGAATAAATCATAATCATGAACAAAATGGGCTTCTGCCACATTGTTTATGTAGAAAAAAATATTCTGTCTTTCAAAGGGATGCTGTGGTGTTCTCTTTTTTTTATTATTTTTCTGCTGTAATTTCTGTAAGCATGACAAATATTACAGTTTTGCCACCCAAATAATTGTACTGAATCAAAGATTGTGAATCCTTTATGGTTATGTACATCAGGGGTTATCTTCACCCAACAAGACATTAATGACTCCAGTCAAGGAATATGAAGTTTTTGAGAAGTAGAGGTGATATAGGAAGATCATTTGCATTGGCTGCATGCTAATTAGAGAATAAACCACATTCCAGTGTTGTAACAGACTTTAACTGAGTAAGCTCCCAGAAACGGTTTACTGTCTCATCTTCATGTTGATACTAAGTTATAATTGAAAAACTAATAGATTAGCCATGTCCTCCCCAAAGTGTTTGATTTAAAGTTCAAGCTTTTTTAAGTACTATATATTGCCATTAGGATAAAATATTGGGTAGTACTATCTCCTGGACACCATATTTTTAAGAATATGTTTCATGCCTCATTTACCAGAAATGTATTGAGATTTTCCTGAGCCAACATTCAAAGAATAACTTGACATTTTTCATAGTGAA
Source organism: Falco biarmicus (assembly GCF_023638135.1). NCBI lineage: Eukaryota > Metazoa > Chordata > Aves > Falconiformes > Falconidae > Falco > Falco biarmicus. The sequence continues at coordinate 8,992,288 of NC_079299.1, forward strand.
ATGCTATGTTTTTTCTTTTAATTCCCTTGCTGCCCTGAACTGCTATTTTGAATTACTCTGTTTGTTTGTTTACAATCTAAAGCTCAAATAGAATATGTTTGTGTACTGCATACAAAATGTGTAAGAAGTTGTTAGATTTTCAAAGATAAAATAGCATCATAGAATGTATAAAAGCAAAAAAAAAAAATAATTGCTGCATACTGCATTACTCAGCTTAACTATCAATCACAAACATGCACAGGTCTCCACACCTCTCGTATGTCTCTACAGCTGCTTGGTCCAGTCTGTGGAGTGGGACAACTAATAGCTAGCCAGAGACTGAGTTTCCAGGTATTTCTTGGTGGCAGCAGGCTCTTGGAAAGCTCTTGATTCCTGTAAACTGGCAAGGGAAGCAGCAAGTAAAGCACAGTTATGGTATCTGATGCCAGAGACTTGCCTGCTTAGAACAGGGAGGCGATCCCTGCTGGGGTGAGATTTCTCAGCTCTGTGTAGTCAACTTACTTGGTAAAGCACGCTGTTCTTCTCCAGCTAGTACATTAGGTACCTGCAGCCTCACACAAGACCTGTACTGATCAGACTGAAGTTTAGGCTGAGATACTGTTGTTCAGTTTGAAACAAAGGGGGTATGTGGAGAAACCATCATTTGAATTGAAACAAAAATAAATTCTACCAGAAATCATATCTTGTCAATGTCTTAGTACTGAGTAATGCAAGTGGTTGCTTTCTCCCTGCATGACCTTCGTTCTGAAGGTCTGTCTCCCAGGCTGGCTAAAAAGGTTCTGCAGAAGCTGCCACAAGTGGTATGTGTTTAGAAGATCGTCACTGTAGAATGGCAGAACTTACATGCTTAGTCCCTTGTACGCTGAGTACATACACTGTTTGAGATGCTGAGATGTAGTTAAGGAGACTGGGAAATGTTGAGACAGTGTGTTTAACCCTCTGTGTGGAGGCAATGTCGTGTCAGAACACTCCCTCGGTTACTACGGAAAGATTGCCTGCTGATAGCACTGCACAGAGTCCCTTGCTGCCTTAGCACTCCCAATGTAGTTTAGCAATTCTGCCAGGTTCCTTAAGTTTTCCCTTTGTTACCACCAGTGACACGTCTGTTAAGCATTTCTCTTGCTGCGTTGCTCCATGCTCTCGTGAAGTGTCAGATTTTCTCTTCCACTCTATGCTGTAGAGCAGAAAGTTGGACAAGATGAGAGACAGAAGAGAGCAGAAGCTCTTGAAGATACATAACTAAAATGTTTAAACTGAAAGAAACAGATGAAGAACAATGCAGAGTGTGATGTGTGTCAGAATGCATATTTTGGGTGTGTTTCTTAAAGATGTCTATTCACACCTTTTCAGATCTTACAGCACACAACTAGTCCCACTGGTTTTAGCAGGGCTACCCATACAAGCAAGGCAAGGTTCTCTGTTCTCTTCCCATTCCTGCAGGACTAATAAGAAAAATCCAGAACAGAAGAAAAGATAGTCTGGTAATTTTATTCACATCAAACCTGAATAGTTCAAGCTCAGGTCTGCAGTTCCACAGAACCCGTTCATCACCAAGACTAGTCGAGACAGTTCAGGAACAGAGATGAGATTCAAAAATCTCTTCAACACCAGATAAACTGTAAGGCTGCAAATCACACAGCATAAACTACCACAGGCAGCAAACATGGAATAAACAGGGATGAGCATGGCGAACAAAAGAAAGAGCTAGGGTTAATTCAGGTTCACAGTGGGCTTTGGATCTGAACTAAAAATGTATCTTTTAAATGCAAATAGAGAAAAATGATGGGCATTTGCATGATTGACAGCCTTTCGAAATAGAAATGTTGCTATAATTAAGCAATAATGTATGAGTGAGTGTACATTATGACAAATTGGAAGCTTGGTTGATTAGATTGAGCATATAAACTGTCAGTATAATTATCACATTTTAATCATTTTTCTCCATTTTTTATAACAGCATTGTCTTCAGCCTCATTTGGTGCTTATTAGATTGATATTCTAAGAGGAATTGTACAACATAAAACATGTCCTTTAACAGGATGAACTTTAGATAAGACTTTAGGTATGACTATAAATATTTATAATGGTGGCTGTTGTGTCTCAACTTTTTGCCACATCTTATGTGTCAAATAATGTTGGTTTAGAGCTTTCTTTATCATGATAAAATATTATAGACTGAACATACTTTATCGCACTAAGTACTCACATGCTTACTATGTATTTTAAGCTGTCGTAGGAAAAACATATCACATTGTTATAGCTGAATAATGAATTAATGATACACATTGCAATGATTAACAAGATGCTGAGTCAATCAGTGTGGGAGCAAGGTTTTTCCATTTTCATGCAACTATGCTGAAATGTATGTAATTTTTGAAACAACAAAACATTCTTTGCTAACACCCAGGAAACAGCAATATTTTAATCAGCTTAAAAGGTTTAATTTTGTACCGGTTACCTTTCTAAAGTGTAAACCACTGGAGTAGGAAGACCCTGAAACTGCAGTATAACAAAGAAAACAGATTCTTAACATGGTCATGCTCTTACAGTCTTACCCTATCTCAAATTAGATCTGAGCAGTTCTTCACTACTGTTGAAATAAGAAGGTGGAAGGTGGCCTCGGTGTTAAAACACAGGTCTGTGAAACAAAATTCTCCAGGTGCTTTCACCATTTCTGCCACTGGTTTGCTTCTTGGCCTCGGGCAAGATGTTTATCTGCTCCTCAGATTAGTGGCCCATTGGGAAACAGAGAAGATTAGTAGCTCATTGGGAAGCAGAGATACACACACGTGCTCTGCAGGGATTATTGGAAAATTAATGTGCTCCAGGTCTCAGTTTACTGCTGTTAAAATTCACACTGTGTAACCTACTCAAGGCTTTGCAGCTGCTGTAGAGAGAGAAGTGTAGACTTTATGTGGCCTTTCTGGCCAATGGTGAATTTCCTTGTTAAGGATAACTACCAGAGTTGACAGTAAATTGTTCAGTGAGGAATTACATAGAACTAATCACAGCAATAGAAAGATCTTAATTATTCTCAGATTACTTAAAAGTATTCAGTAGCAATGGTTTCAATGACCTTTTCTATGAAAATTTGGGAAAGAATGGCTTGAGGAAAAAATTCCAGGTGAAATAGGTGTCTTCCAGAAATTATTCCTTCCATGTCCTCTGAAGTATATACTCAATAAATTGAGAGTGTTATCTTTTCTAAAGGTACCTTACGATATTGACAGTGAAATCTGAGATATGAAAGCCCTCATTAGTTGATTATTTTTAGAAATGGAAGTTTGCCAAACAATCCTGCTTGCACATTTGGTATAGTTTGCTTTGTCTGTGTTTATTTCCTTTCCTAGGCTTTCCACAAATCATCTTCGGAGTTGATGCTAGAAATGTTCTCAGAAACTCCTATATTGTAGGCTTAACTTGAAGAATACTTGCAGAAAGTTATGTTGAATTCAGAAGTGTGAGGATTCATGTAATAAACTTAGTATTAATACAGAATTTTCTTGATCCTTTGGAAATTTACTTTCTGACCTCAGTTTTTAACTTTGCAGTCCTCCAACAACATACTTCAGCATTTCAACAGTCTTCATGAAGTTCAAGGTGAAGATGTTATTTCAAGTCTTAGATATTGCTGTCTACGCAGAATAATCATGTGCAATTCTTAATTCTTCTGCTACTACTTCTAATGACCCAATTACCAGTAAAACACATAAAAGCAAGATTTTAGCATTGATTTTTCCCTTGATTTTCTCAATAGCTTTCACAAATCTGAACTTAACATGCTTTTTATCATAGTTGTAAGGGTTTGATGTTGGATCCTACTAAGTTTATTTAGTGTTTCAAAAGACTCAGTGAAGCCCATTCCATGAACTTATCAAGGAGCCTCATTATGGTATTAAAATTATGTAAGAAAATGATGAGTAAATGGCCAGGTCTTGATTGGAAAGCAACTTGACAGTAAAGTGTCTCAAAATTCAGTAAACTAATATTTTTGTTGAAGAGATTTACTCTGCTAAGGGGCTTCAAAGATGTAGATGACTAGCAAGGTGGGAAAGCTTGCTGACTGACATATTAGTTAGCTTAGTGAGGCTAAGGGAGTCTTCCAGGTATAGCTTTGTGTGACGGAATTTGGCAAGGGACAGGTAACAGCCCCCTGCCACGACAGGTTCCCCGGCTGCATTTTGTGTTGCCCTGAGATCACTGCATAGGTAAGTGACAGCAGAAGAAGAGTAGAAGTGCTGTGTCTCAACATTACCAATACTGCCAGGAAGGCAGCTCAGCATTTGCATCGATCCCGTCGAAGGGTGCGTGGGTGCGGAGCCGTTTGCAGAAGCAGCACGGGGATCCATGCGGGGAGATCCAGTGCCACTGCCCGCTTGCTGCAGGGACCCAGCTCATGGGGAGGTAGCTCGGGTGGTGTAGCTTGGCTCAGCGCGGTGGAAAACAAATCCTGCACCTTGCTGAGCTTTGGGCTTGGTAAAACAGAGTGCGCGCACCTCTGTGATGCGCCTCGAGGCTTTTGGATAACCCGCGCCAAGAGCTGCCAGTCGGCGCGGGCTGACGGAGGCAGCGTGAGCTGCTGGGGCTGCGCACTGCAGCGAGGCGACTGCACAGCATCCTGACGAGAGCTGGCTGGCATCCAGCCACCGGGGAGCATGGGCAGAGCAAAATTACACCTGTCTGTATGCATCTGTGTATACTGCCCAGCCAAAACACACTGGTGCTCTCAAGGACACTTTCTCCCAAATGTCAGGAAGTGCCACAAAAATAGTTAGCTAAACCTGGTAGACAATAATGCCACAGCAAGCGGCACTTGGATATCTGTGCTGGGACAGGTAAAAAGCAAGAGGAAAATTTAGTTTTCAAATGATAGAGGGCTAATTTCCTTGCCGGTGAAAGCAGGCTCTCTGTATTGCATATACCCCCTCGTACACCAGAGCTAGCTCTGGGCCAGCAAAGTGGAGAAGGTGACAGAAATGTAACCTGAAAAAGCATTCAGGTTTGGTTTGGTGGAAAAAAAGAAAAAAAGAGCAAGGGCTTAAATCTCCTCGTATTTTAAGGATTCTGCTTCACCTCTCATGATGTTAGAAGATTAATTTACTTTCCCTTTTGTTTTGTACCAGTGTGTATTCCGTAGCATTAATTTATTCCTCAAGGTCTGATAACATCAGTTCTGTGTCCATTGTCATCAAAGTGTATAGGTGATGTGTAGAAATGATAACAAGGTTGCATTTTTTCTGTGCTTGATGCCTATTCAACAAAACAGCCTGCTAAGCATTCTTCTTAGAATTCTCTATTGTCCAGTTTGCTGGAAGAGCCCGAAATATTTTTCTGTCCTGTAAAAGAAAATTAATTCTTTCATGAATTTAGACATCAGAGAAATATCGACTTACAAAATTGGTAAAATACTCTTTTTTTGTATGTCTTCCACACAGGCATTTCTTGTTCTTGAGATTGCCTAATAATTTTTATTATAATCATTCTATGTTCACTTATGCACTTGGTAAATATTAGCAGAGACTCCTGCTAGAGAAAAATGTTTTGCCCTTGCTAAAAATTCTGGAGATCTCTTCAGAAGAATCTAACCTTCTCATACTTAGGCATCGATGACTGAATTCTAGCAAGAAGACAGCCTTTACGTAAGGTGTTTGCTTCTGTTATTCAAGTGAGCTGACCTGTAAACCTTTCAAAACAAAAAAACCCAGCCCTTTTACCACACTGTAGACTTTTAAAAGTTAACAGCAAAATTCCCCTGGTGATATAGCTGTTCTGAAAAAGATTGAATAAAAATCCAAGCAAGGCTTTTCCTGCAGTAGTATCCTTGGGTTGCTAAGGGAAAGTTTAGTTCTGGCACTGCCAAACTTCGCAACTTAATCAGGTTTAATAGAGTCTTTGTTTATGTAGAACACGGAAAACGTACGGGTTTAAACTTACTCAAGAGACTTGTCCTCCTTGGTTCCAGTTTAGTCAGGTCCTTTAATTTCAAGCTGCTAAATTTCCTTGAATTTAAATATGACAGAAGGCTTTCATATGGCACCATGTCGGTGTACCCTCTTCAATCACGGCTTCTGTCCTGCAGACCTCAGACAAGTCCGCAGATTTCATGGTCACTGTTGGGATCATATTTTTTCTGTGCCTGATGGAAAGTTATATTATTTGCAGAGCTCCATGTCTACCAGGATTAGCCAGATTGTAAACCAGGACAAATTATCTTGATCAATGACTTCATAAGGAGAAATACGTCTGACTAAACTGAAAGCAAGTAAATATGAGATTATTTGAAAAATATATATCAACAAGGAATGAGAAGAGCTTTGTTTAAAGTTCAGAAATGCAGTAGTTTTTTTTTACAAATGGGTTTGAAACATTTACCTGCTTTCCGCAGTTTTATGTAGAAATCTCGTCTTCTGTATCTCTATGTGGAATATATCTTTCTAGACAAAGGATTTATCGTCAACATATATTACATGGAAGTAAAATTTGCCATTTGTAAATGTATGTGCCACACAAATATTTGGGAGTTGTACCTCTTTTCTGCACTTCTATGTTTGAAAGACATCTATTCTGTCCATTTCTAATTATCTGCCCATTTCTAATTACAGCTGTAGGAAGCAGAATTCCATTTTCTGAACATCTGCTATTTTTCACTAGAACTAAGTCACTGACAAGTTCTCTTTTCAAAGCAGTTTCCTATGTACTTGTACAACATTATTCCACAGATTTGCTATTGAAATGAAATACTGCAGTGACCTTTTTAATTCCCCTGACTTTTTACAATCTTTGAAATTTAGCACAACAGCAGGAGTTTAATCATATTCACTGATGTAAAAGACAAAATAAGGCACCTCTACATTCAGATAGAGATATGACCTCAAAGGTGCAGAGCCTTCAGAGACTCGCTGGAGATCCCCAAGGACAATTACAGCGATCTTGCTTGTGGTCTTCCTGTAATCTCTGACTTTGCCTCCTGATAACACTAGCAGAAATTTTGCTGTTACATTGTGTGCCGGAGTATTTTGTTATAGCTGCTTGAACTCTGTTGTTTTCCTATCAAAGAATAATCTCATATTTACTTTATCTTGCTGTTCCAGTTTGTGTGCTTCACAACTGTTTCCAGATGTGAATTTCTAAGGTCTTTGATTCTCTCACCGCTGCAAGGTCTGAGGCTTTGGTTTCATGCTCATCCCTTTTTTTTCTGCCACAGTACGAAAGTTCAGCAATAAAACAACCTAAACCACTTGTCTGCTGGCAGTCATCTGTTCTGTGGGTGGGTTGGTCACTTCCATTGATCGATGCCAGGTGGACCAAAGGAAGGCTTTAAAAAATCTGTGTGTCTACCCATAGCCCCAGAGTGACAGGGCAGATCAGCTCTCTCAAATCCTCCTCCCATGCAGCAACCATGATGGGGTGACTGATGAAGAATCCCATCAGCTCTGAGCTGTTTTCAGAGTCAGACCAGAGCAGTACATAGTCTCTCTACCAATGTATTTGATAACCTAACAGTTAAAAGTACAGCGTGGGTGCTTTTGCCTGTCTGTGCTCGCACATAAATATGTTCAGGACAAGACCATGAGCAATACTACCCTGAGAGACTCCTTTGTAAGCACTCACAAAGATAAAACCTGCTGCTTTTCTTGCACTAATTGTCTTCAATGCAAACAATCATCATAAATGCTTTTAAAATTATCCTTTCTTAACTTTATTTGGTCCAGCTGACTAGAGCTAGAGCAAAGGACCAGTATCAAGGGTTAATATTAGACCCCTTAAACTTTTTTTTTTGTGGATACTATCACTATCTTATACATAGGAAGCTCAGTGTGGGATGGTGTATTCTGTTGTGAGGCTTTTTGATGGTCTCTGTGAATTGAGTCAATAGCTGTGCTTCAGTTAATCAAAGGCAGAGACAAAACCTACCATCATGAACTGGCGGCCACAGCAGAAAAAAATAGTCTTGAGGCATGGTGGCTCCTGCCACTTCTCCTGAGCAGACAAAGAATTGCATTGATACTGTTTCTGATGTAACTTTTGTTGGAGGAGACTCTGATTGTTTGGGAAATTATTCAAACAGCAGTCATGAGCACTAAATTCCACAGTTTGTTAAAAAATGCACAACAATGTCTTAATCTTGTTGGACTTGCTTTTTGCACATAGCTCTCAGTAGCACAAGCTTTTGGTAACCTTTAGTGTTGTTGAAGTTAATGGCAATGTGCAGGGGCTGCTTAATGTAGTTGCAGAAAATATTGCAAAACTTTTCACTTGAATTGTAGAATTTTTTTTATTATTATTTTGTCCAGAGTTTACTGTCTGTCTTGAGCATCTACAGATTTACGTACTTTAATGATAAATTGCATACAGGAGATATTTTCTTCAGTGTTTGCTCTTTAATAATTTTATAAAGAAAGTTTATTGACTGATGAAAGGACATTTCAAAGCTGCATTTTTAGTTATGTATCTAATAGTATTTTTCTAAATGAACATTCCATTGACAATCAAGGCTCAGCATCAAAACTATGAAGCTTCTCTGAGTGGTCTTAACTGACCTAAAGTTTTCAGTGAACAAATGCCAAGTCTTCCTAGTCTGAAAGTTTTCCAGTTAAGCCACAAAGTAAGTCTAAATAGTGAACAAATCTGAGCATTTGCTCAAAAGGTTGCAGAAAAAGGGTTTAGCCACCTTGCGTAAGTTATTCATTACAAATTATTTGCTTAGCTCAAGTTCACCATTTTTAGAGTGGGGCTTTGTGGCAATTCAGGTTGCTGAACTGGTCAGCTCATAGCTAGGTGATAAATCTTCTGAGAGAAGCCAAATCACATGTTCAGCCAAGATACTATTCTTAGATTAACAAATTAAGTCATTTATCTGAGGACACGTTCTTGACAATATTTTGTTTGACCAAAAACTACTAAAAAAATACATTAGTCTAGCAATACTTGCTGTTAAACTTGACATCCACACAGGGATCTTTAACAAGCCATTTGTGGCCCTTCATTACAAAATTTACTGCACAATATCCTGCTTCTATATCCTTCACATAAAGCACTGTACAGTAGTTTCAATAAAATTTGTGTGAAGTGCTTTACAAAACTCAATCTCAGCAATGGGATTCCATCAGAAAGACCGAGTATCACAGTATTAGACTTTTATTTGCAAGGATTTTCCCTGTAAATGACTAAATCGTTATTCAGTTGAGAGACAACCCACTGTAAACAGTGTATTGCTTCTGGATATATCACCTGTGATCAATAGGCTCCCTTTCTGCCTCAGCACTTGTTAATATTGTATATGGGTTTGATTTCATGTTTAAAAACATTTTTTAAGTGGCAGAATTAAAAAGGATGGACTCGTTACCAAAACCATTCAGCTTTTAATGCAACACTAGAAAACATTCACTGATGCTATATCATCTTAGGATGTGATCTAATCACTTCTAATAACTTATGTCAGACTGCCCTTCATTAGTATGTGGGTAGGAGACACATGATCCAAGGGAGCTCTAAATTTTCTGAAAGAGGTGGCACAGATGAGATCCCACCACATTGTTATTGATTCTCTTAATTCAGCATCAACTAGAATTTATTTTATTAGCTTTTATGATTACTTCCTTTTTGCTATTTTATTTTTCAATGTCCTTTACTTGTTTGACAAGTCCTAAGTTCTAGGTTTTCCACAGAAGAGCTACTAATTGCCATAAATGTGCATAATTATACAGGCAGACCCATCCTTGGGTTGTCTTAAGTGTTTGTGACAGCCGCAGGCACTTCCAGCTTGATTTAGGAAGTGCCTGTGCTGCTGAATGCCATGGGGCAGGGAGTCAAAAGTCAGTGTTGAGGCCAAAGTTTGCAATTTTTGTGATGCTTGCTATTATTTATTGAAAGGTGTAAACCTTTTATCTTTTTTTGGCCCATTCGTCTTCAGGATGCACAGATACTGTACCCTAAACATACCTGTAAAAGGAACTTTTACAGGGGTCCATGGTGCTATACTTGGGGCTTGGGTTAGGCAGTTCCCTGGTCCTTCTCACATTCGGTAACAACCCAAATCACACAGTCATAAACTGTATTTTCAACAAGACTTTTGTCTCCTTTGCTGCACGGGCTACATGATGCTAATTTAAAAAGGCGCTGGTTAGCATTCCTTTGATCATCAGTTTTCAGTGTGGCCCCATGCTGTCAGTACACACAACTTCAATTTGACTTTACAAACCTGGATTAGTTTACCTTCACATGTTTGCTGTGTAGTGAGGTGGTTACATCCCCATTTAGTGTAGAGGGAAATAAGCCTCAGAGGGATTTAATGTAGAAGTTTTTGATACTAAGGCCCTGATCTGTTCAGTGCACGTGGTATTAAGAAACACGGTGCAGCTCTGATGCTTGTCCCCGCTGATTTCAGCTGCAGCTATGATCGGTCAGGGATCCTGCTCCCATCTAGCATCCATGGGTAAGAAACTGGCTTTACGGACCTTGCTCAGTCCTAGTGGAAATGCTGTTGTAGAAGCAAAGACAGAAACAGTTTCCAAGATGGCATTGAAAGATCTTTGCTATTAAACTTTTTTTTTTTTTTCTCTTCTTAAAGACCTCTGGAAGTATTAGTAAACATTTTCCCAGTTTGATTGTAGACATGACTAGACCAGACTTTATTCAGTTTGGCAAATCAGTTAAATTACTTTTCCATCACACAGCCTCTTATTTGACTTAACAATTAATCATATCAATGCAGAGATTACACGTCAAAATGTTATTGCTGAAGCTGGCAAAAAAGCTCAGTTTGGCTTTGGCTCCGAGGCTGGCATTTTAAAGAGAACAGACTCCTTTTACCATGCCAGCTTGAACAAACCCAACACCACTGCCAGAGGCAAACAGCTACTACATCCTATTCTTTACCTTACCCTCCCCTCTGAACATCTGCTTTTCCTTCGTGGTTTGTCCCAGTTGTCCTTCTTTACCTTCTATCTTTATAAAAAAAGTAAAACTAACCTAAACTTGAAAATTCCTGTGGCATTCTTGTCCCAGTCTGTATTTTTTTCCCATAACCATTTTCTGCTTTTTGTTCCATTGGCATTTCAGATTGAAGGCTCCTTTTAATCTGCTGAACCAATGCCAGGAAGGAAAGTCACTAGAATACAGGACAGAGAAAATCTCAGCTTAAATGACCATCTCCTGCTCTTGTATAGCCTTTTCCAGGAATGCCCAATTTCATTTGTCTAGGTTAGGACTGAAGCGAGCTGGCCCCGTTGCCCTTTGAGGCTGCTCCTTGCAACCTGCAACTTTTCTGTGCACAAAGAAAATGAAGAAAAGGAAGAATCCGAGGACATTTAGTGGTGTGACTCTCAGACCTAAAACTTGGCTAAATGGCAGATGTTTTTTTTTTCAATAGGGGCAGGAAAAGGTGTTTTTTTAACACACAACTCGTATTGTCTGCCAAACACTAAAAGATTCACGAAAAGTTGCAGTGGTTAGTGTTTTCCACTTTCATCCCTTTCATCATCATCCTCCCTTCTCCCAGCCAAACTGGGCATTCATTTCTTCCTGGCTTTCTTTGCAGTCCCAGCAACCAGCAAGAGGAGCCAAGCTGAAATGAAAGCATCAAGTCAAAAGTAAGGGCAGGTGCCTACATGTACGTCAGCGGGGGCTCTCACCCCACATCCCCTGCACAAGGTCAGGTCCTCTCAGCTGTGTCCATTTGGGACACTGTGGAGACATGGATTTTTTTGTTATTTCCCAGATCATTGTTATTCTCAGCCCACACAATTCATCCTCTGAACATTGAGATGCTTATTTTCGATAATGAATATTTCAGCTACTGAGATAAACAGCTCTCATTTTACAGAATTATATATAGAGCTTGGTTGCACACGCTTCACTTTCAGGTGCTTGCCAAGCACAAGGATGGCTGAACTTTACAGTTCAGAAGCCACAAATCAGGCCCTGAAAGTTGGGAAATTGCCTTTAAAATAATAGAATCTCAAAGAATAATCAGTGTTGGTTATTACTTTGTTGCCTTGTTTCTAAGCCCTTGGGGATTGTATTTTCCCTTTGCAAATCCACAAGGACAGAAACTTTCACGTTTTTTAATGGAAGAAGAGATGGGATAAGCACAGAGTAAAAAGCGAAGAGACCATGAGAGTTAACAAGACTGACAATGGCAGGCATGCTCTCGCACGTACAGTGGGAGCTGAGACTTGATCCCAGCCTTTGTGGTTTGCACAATGCCTTGAGAATTCATGTTGGTCTCTACAGCAAGCACAATTCAGCATCAGCAACCATCTGCAACAGGAAGTGTTGAAAATTGGCCCCAAAATTTCTTAGGCTGTCTTGGTATGCCACAGAAGTATTTTTATATACTAGCATCATATTAAAGATTTTTTTTTGTCTTTCTACTGTAGGAAATGCTTAGAGGTAGAAGGGAAATGTAACTGTACGGCAGGGTGCCTTGTTCTATTCTCTACTTACACATCGCTGGCCACAGTGGGGTGCCTATCTGTATTAGGACCTCCCAGGCTTCTCAGTGACACTTTAAAGCCTGGTGGGGGAGAGTGTATAGTGAAATACCTAATAAAGTGTAGATTCCCCAGGTAGCTGCGTCTCTGCTGGTGTTCTGTGCACAGAGCAGTGGTCATTCCTGTGCTTGAGAGGGTAGACCAGTCCTGCACTGATAGAGCTACAGCAGTCAACAACTTTTGTGAATAACCTATCCTTTCCCCCACTAAAATATATCCTCCAGCTTTTCTCTTTGGTGTTTGTTGTTCCTAAGCCCTTCATGTGTTTGTAGGTGAAATACTTTGGGGCTGGAAAGGAGTTGGAATAGCACTAAAATTTTGTGTCTGAGAGAAGCAATGTGTTCTCCATGGTGTGCTGGGTACAGAAACTCTTCTGTGGAAAAGAAAGGAAGGAGAGGGACAAGAAGGAGGGGGGCTTATAATTTTGGGAAGAGGACTTTCTGACAACCAAGGCAGAAAACGGTTGGGAGGGAAGGAAGGAAAGGAGTAGGGCTGGACATGGAAAATGGAAATGTTCCAGTAGCAGGAGTGGCAAGGGTTGCCTTGAAGTCAGTGCAGGACCACTAAAGTCTAATCCCAGTTCTTACATTTGGCCTGAGTGACTTTGAGGAGCTCATGCTCATTTCTGTGTTTCTTCATCTGTGAACAGGTGAATAACAGAGAATTAGTCTTCAAGTTTATGAAAAGCATTAGCACTGCTTCATAAAGGTGCCTCTGCCTGGCTTGTGTCATCAAAAATGTCACTCTAAAAGCCACTTGGAAGCTGACATTGTTGCCTGCAGAGTTTTCCTTTGTTCTTGGTGTATCATCGACTCTCATCGGCTCAATTCTGTCCCATGTTGTCGTGCAATGAAAAAGCCCGAGCTGCCCTTTACTGAAAGGGATATAACCAGTTGCCTGTTCCCGTACAGACTGCATGTGATCATTTGAAGCACCCTCTGGAAATTCTCTTTTAAAAATAACAATAAGCCATACTTTTTTTCTTCTTTATTGTACAAGCACGGCACAAATCTGTAAAACTCTTGGAAGTGTTGCATAGGTCAGCCTATTCTTTATGCTCGGTGGAAAAGCAGCACTTCAATGTTACTCATTTTTATTGTACTCAAACTGGTTCTATGTACTTGACATACATAAACGATTATGATCCTTTCCTGAGAAGCTGCATGGACAATGTACAAAGTACAGTAAGCGAGCAGCATGCAAATACATAACTACTTGTATTGTTTTGCTTTCCTTTTAGGTTACTTGTTTTATAAACAGGATGGTATTATAAGAGTGTGTTTAATAAATACCTTGGGTTGAGCCATGCTTAAATGTCCTTTCATTTTATTTAAAAAGCAAGCAAGCAAGGGGAGGGGGGAGGGGGGGAAGCAAGCAGGTCTGCAGGGAAGCTGAGGGACTTGGATGTGGAAGAGATCTGGCATGTCATTATGTCAAGGTTTCTAGTATTACCTAGAACTTTTTTGCAGCTCAGGGGAATAAACTTTCCAACTGGATAAATACTAACCTTGAAAAGGCACTAGACAAAACAAACAAAGTATAAGATATGAAATGAGATCAGCAAAATAACCCCTGGCTTTCAAGTCCAACAGTGTAATGATAATATAAGCATTGTCAACAGTCAAGCTCAGTTACAACTTGGAAACGCTTAAAATATGTATACTGAAAAGTACAAACCCGAAGACCTGAATGTGCGCAAGTCAGAGGGCTCAGCTGCAAGATTAAGCATCTGGGATAAAAAGGGTGCTAGCAAGAACTGGAATATAGCTATTTTCTCTATGGCACCAGGCATTTAAAGAATGGCTAATGTACCGGTATTTAAGAAGGCAGCAATAGATTTGGAGGGCCTTTTAGTCTCCCTTCTTTTTGTGTAAGTCTTTACACCTGGTTTTTAAGGTAAGGATAATTCCTAAAAAATGGAGGCAAATGTAAAGAGATTGAAGCACATCTCAAAGGGCAGCATATGTCCACCTGATATCTGCCTTTCATTTCAAGACTAAGGAAAAACTGGAGTTAAAATCCTCTGAACTTCAGTAAAGCATCCAGAAGTCTGACAGATGGGAAATGATAATAAATTAAGGAAGACTGGTATTAGTAGGGGAAATTGTAAGATGAGTGAAGAGTTATGACATCAGGCAATATTGAAGAGGAGGCTGGGGGAGTAGTATTATCAGAGCTTCTCTGGAATATTCTGAGGTGAAGAGGTGACCTATGGATATTATTTGGTCATGCGGTGCTGTAAACCTCTCCGTGTTGTAGCCATGGAAAATGCAAGCCTACATCCAGAGAGGTGTTTTCCACAAAGATGGAGAATTCACACCATTAGTATTAGCTCAGGAGAGATCTCATGTGGATCACTATGTCATTTCGGCCATCCCTGTTCAAGAAAGATTGAGAAGGACACTTACTCAAGGAAGAGCTAGCAAGGTGATGATGAGAATGGGGACTCTGTCTGGGGAGAGGACATGCAAAGAGCTTTTTTCTGTTTTCTGTAAGTGTGTATTTGGTACATGAGGGAGGGGAAAGGTGGAGCACTATTTAGCCCAAAGATAGCTTGGAAACATGGCAGATACTTACCAGCTCTTTAAAGGAATCTGGGCTGGGAAGAGTCTTTTGGTCAAAAAAGTGAAAAATCTACATTCTTTATCACCTGTTGACAGAGATTACGTGATGTCACTGTGTGTGCAGAGAGGGCATGGACTTGGTATTTCTGAAGGTCCCTTCTTCTGCGCCCCTTCCCCACACAGCCCTCCACAATCGCTGCTGAGTCAGTGCTCTGTGAGGAAGAGGGGAAGGAATGTTTTTCATTAATTTGGTGGTGATGTGACATACTGTTATGCTTCAGCAGAGAATAAATAGAAGAAATTCCCCTTTTGCAGAATGGCACGCTTGGGTCTCACCCTCCTAATTTTTTTGCAGTCCTCAGTCCTCTGAACACCGCTTGTGGGAAACGGCGGTAAGTCTCATACCCTGTCCTCTGCCGAGGGTTGCACAAGGCATTTTTTGGCATTTCAAAACTCATCACAGTTCTGGATATGTGCATCTACTTCTTCTTTGGGAAGAAATACAGACCTTCTGGGTTGAAAGCAAAAACCAACCTGGGGCAATGAATGCTGGGGGGGTCATTCAGAAGCAAGAGTCCTCGCATATGCGTATGCTGGAAATAATCAGTTTATTACTAGCTGATGAGCTAATTCAGGCTGTGACCGCCTTGTCTCTTTCTGGACTGGGCTGCCATTTCTGCTCTGGACCACCAGATGCCAGACTTTTACTGCAAAACTCTACCTGTACAATGGCATGAAATGTTTATGCGCTTACATTTTCATGAATCCCTTCAGTTTTGTTTTCTGCGAAAGGCTTGTAAGCCTTCTAAGCATAGTGCTTCGTGCTTGTTTCCAAGCATGTACTCTAACTCCTTAAGATCATTTGTAAACTAATTGTAGGAGGTTACCGAGAAACAGCCTCTTTCTAAACTACAGGCTTCCCTGACAAGCCAGTGCCTTGAAGCTCTACCTCAAAATCCTAATGAAAACTGGGCAGTTCGAAAAAGCCCTGCTGAAATGCACAAAAGATATACGATAACACTTGGTAGAGAGCAGCAGCAAAATGTTTATATTGAATAGCTCAAAATTATGCAATCAAATGCAATCCAAAAATTGCATTTGACAACTGTCTTAGGTAAACAGCAAAATAATTACAGTTTCTCTTATCTGCAGAAATGTTCTTAAGAGAAATGCTTATTCTCATGTTTTTTCAATAATTAGAGATGTAACTGTTTCATAGTTTTCCTTTCTAATATACACATATTTTATCTAAATTTAACTCTTTACAAATGTACCTATTTGTTTGATGCATTCTAAAATTTGGTTATTGCAAAATCATGCAATTACCTTTTCCCTATATAGAATTATTAATGTTCACATTCCTACTGCAGTATGTATTATTTTAACAAAGTGTGCATTGTTTTATAAAATTTAGAAATATTGAATTAATTTGTAATGAATTGACTGTTTAGTGCAGAATGAAAATATTGAACTATGAATCATCCATATTGGGCCAAAGAGACAGTGCATTGTGCCATGAAGAAGAAGAAACACGTACATGCACAAACACAAATAAAAGAAATACGATTTTGCTTCAAATAAAGCAATGGGAATGCAGCAGTTTAGATAAACAGGAACATTATTTTGTTACAAGCAACAGAAACATTATTTTTTTTTCAGTTTAGTTGCTTTGCATTATTTTAGGGGAGTATGAAATTGTAAAGTGTAGCATTATTGTATACATATTTTTTATTCCCTCATCCCAGTGTATATAAAGCATCTCTTGATCAATGTGATATCAATTGTTTCAAAAGCAAACCTTCCAGGTAAAAAAGGTATAAATATATTAGAAATAAATATATTGTCCTGTACATTCTATCCCTATAGAAAAGCAAAGAGTATGCAAATATCATAAGACATTAATAAAAAATTCTGACAGTTAAAGCAAAGGCTTTCATTAATAATTAAAATACAAATTATGACAGAACACAATGCTTTATTCTATCATGAAATTATGTTGGTCTACAATTATGATAACACCAGTTCTCAGTTTTGCATTATTTTGTGGAAATTAAACAGAAAAAGGCAAAGCAATATTGATCGGGTACTGGCAAAGAAAGCAAAGTGATATGAAATATTTACCATAAAGGCTTCTCCAAAAATATATGCACGATTGACATATAATCAAATTAAAAATATTTCCATTTTCACAGCTCAACTACAATTAGAACTTTCAATTAAATTTCTCTTTTAGTGTAAAAATATGAAACACAAGAAAATATAGTGTATACCAACGTAGTCTAGAGGCTTTTGTATATCATCTCTCACTGCAGAATCAGGATTTATTTGAACTTGACTGAATCGCCCATGGATAGCAGAAATCACTATTTGTTCTTGATTCAAGAAGAGTCTTTTTCTTGACATGAAAATGTCAAAAAGTTTCATAATGATAGTTTATGATGTCATTATAATTCCTCTCCATTCTTTAAAAACAGAGCATTAAGTCATTCCATTACACTGCCTTTCTCTTAATCTTTCCCTTTTTCTAAAAAATTGACATATTTATCATTGATTTTTCCAGCAGATGTTGTACTGGATGCCCTTTTTTAAAAAGTACCTCAGTTAATCTGACCTCTCTTAATGATTACTCACATATTCTTTAGTAAGTGAATAAAACTTTTCTTTCACAGACAGTAGGTACTTAATCCTCATTATTGAGAATATGCTGAAACCTTGAATACTTGTCAAAGATTCATTTTATAATCCTGAGGTTGGTTTGCCGGTTTGCCGTCAGTGATTTACACAGGGGCTGTGCTTGCAATAATTGATTCATTCCATACTTAAAGTCTACTGCTGTCATTAAAATGACAGTACACTTGCTGTTGCAATTTAGATTTACTTCGAAAAAAAGGCTTAATTCTGCCCTGGAAAGATGTAGTATTGAAAAAGAAGAAATCATTTTGTGTGTCAAAATAAAATGACAATAACTTAATTTTTATTCTCAAATTATTAAACTGGAAACATATTTAAAACACGAGCTAGCTTTTGTGGGGTTTGATGGAAGTTTAACCTGCAGTCGCACGAACAATGTGTTCACATCTTTTTGTTGCTCTGTCTTGGTTCAAAGAGCATTTTTTTCAAGCACTTTAAAAACCTGTCTTTGAAAACTGAGTTTTAAGGTGTAGCTCCTATGGTTAATTGCAATGCCCATCGATGGTAAGCTTTTATAATGCAGCAGATTGTCATTTGGGGCTGTCGGTGACAATGCTACACATAGAAGCTTATGTACATTTACAGTTACTCCAGATAAAGCTATGCAGGCTGCGTTCTCCCAGTACGTATTGTCTTCCCTGAAATGCAGAATCAAATGCAAAGAGTTTAACCGATTCCTCACACTGACAATGTGACATGCAGCTTTCATTTTCTTGAGTGTGTTTGACGAGGGGATTAACTAAGTGCTAAGGTGTAGCAGATCCCTCTAAAGGACATGGTAGTGTTTTCCCTTGTAGGTCCTAGTTTTGCGATGCTGTTGAGGAAAGAGTGCCCCATGAATGCGCTAATTATTGCCCAGCAAACCACAGTAAGTTAAAATTTCTATTTAATAGGGAAAAAAAGTAAAAGGTTATAATTGAAAAAAAGGTTTTGTACAGCTCTTCCAGTAATATCATGTCATGTTAATTTTAATGAAGCTTCATTAAAGTTCTCAGATAAGTAAGAAAGATAATTGTCGTTCATTAACATTGTGGTTCTACCCGCAGCTGAAAAACATGCTGTAAAATGTTAAGAAGAAGAAAGATTCAAGTATGACTGAGATGGAAGGAGGCAGTGTGAAAGAATTAATTAAGCCACAAAACCTGCATCATTGATAGTTTAGTAAACTATCAGGAGACAAGAAAAAATTAGGTTACAGTGAAATAGTATCCTTTCCAACCTTGATGTGCCTAAGTAGTAGACCACATGCAAAAGCAGGAGGTCACTCAGGACTGAATTCTGACCATAACAGCAGCTCACACTCCTCCCACCGAGGTCTCTGTGTCTTCTGTACTTATTCAAGGACAGAACAGGGTCTTCATCATTTAGGACATCTTTTGCACAGTGCCGTTAAAGAGAATAATTTGGCCCTGACTGTAAGATCATTCTTGATCTGGGAGGGCTAAATTTAGCTCTGAATGTGCCATAATGTAGTTTGCTGCTGCGATAAAATTTGCCTTGTTTCCACTACTGTCAAATCAGGCATGTGACGGAAAAACCTCAACTGTCTCAGTGTTTTCACAAAGATTATCTGGAGTTCGGGTATGCCATTGCTCTAACAGTCGATATACTAATAGTACTGATGTTATAGGAAGAAATCAACTGATCATTTTGTTGTTCTGAAGGCATACTGCTTTTTGCCTGTTTATGTGACCCGAATTGTACAATTCATTATGCTTTCACCTTAATGACTGGAGTTCTGTACATATATATGGGGAGCAATTTTAAATAACTGATTTGTTTTCCTGTGCCTAACTCGGTAATCCACAAGATTTCTTATTAAAGGGAAATACAGAAGTCTAGTTGAATTGCTATTGGATAAAAAATAGTTGGGACAAATTTTAGCTGCAATTGCATCTCTGAACACTCTCATGAAGAGGAGTCTATACTATAAATAATCACTACTGTTGGGGCTGCAGGGAGAGTGCTCAACCACTGCAAAGCTTTATCATTCTTCACTTAAATCTTTTATAACTAGACATTTCACCACGATATCAGATATTTCTTCTAAAATAAAAAAAAAATCTCTAACTAAAACACCTGGGTTTGGTGGTGTTAGAAGCTTCTGGGGATTCACCTGAATATTTATCTTTGAATAGATTCTTTCTGAAACAGAGAGAAAAAGTTGCAAGTAGCACATCCCATTAGTGGCAGAACTAAAAGACCCCACCTAATGGGGCAAATCGATTTATTGAAGGGACTGGTAATCAAGAAAAATAAGTGTTTTGACAGAATGTTCCACAAGTCATTGAATTTCATTTAAGGAATCTTCTAAAGAAATTTGCTAATTTGGAACAAACACTGTCTCCGACAGATCTCTTCTTAATTCAGTGAAAACACCAAAATATTTATTTTGCTTAAAATTTAAGCATCCTATTGGCCAAAATTGAAATTACTTTGTGCTCATATAGATTTAAAGCAAATGGTCTTAAAGTATGCCAAAAAAAAAAAAAAAGACAGCCACAAATGAACCAATTATAATTACTCTTTGCATATTTGCATTAAATCCATAAACAGAAAATAATGTTGTTGTTTCATTCTCTAAGAAATGCTTAGTTAACTTGCAGTTAAAAATAATAATAATAATCCACTGCTTTTTCATTGAAACCTTTTGCTTTCTCGTCCACAGAAATATCAGTAGGAAACCTGTGCTGCAGCGTTGCAAGCAGCATTAGAAGCATACTCTACCCATTGTCTTTAAAAAAATGTTGCAAGGAAGGTTTGGTTTGGTTTGGTTGTTTACTAGCAGCTGAAACAGTCTTTGCTGTGCATAACAGCCGAGTTCTGCGTTTTATTTTAAGGGGATTGCGTGTCTTTTGAAAATGTATTATTTTGTGCTTGAAGTACATTCAAAACTCCACGTGTGTGCACACGTGCAGGGGGCTACCGTGGTACTAGTTTGTGTTTCTGCAACTATTGTTTGGAGGAGCTGGGTTGTTCCTCGTGCTCCACGGGGTGGCTTGATGAGTGAAACATTTCTGATGGGAGATGGTAGGAGAGGGACTCTGCTACTGGCAAATAGTCAGTCTCCACATTCCAAAAGTTAGAAAATTATTGCTGTAGGAGCAAAGATGCTACGTAGTAGGATGTGATACAGGATATGCTGTATTGGTCGTACATCACAAAGCAGCTGAACTAATCGGCACATAAGGAAAATGGCACTCTAATTTTCTGTTGAAAATCCAGACACCATTCTCACCTTGCACTTCACTGTGCTGGTGCTGCTCTACAAAGGAGAAGAAAACTGATTAGCAAATTGTTAATCCAATAATTGTAACAAATAATTAGCTTTGTAATAATTAGACAGAGAAGCATGATAGAATAAGAATTACATCAAACATGAACTCTCTCTCTCTTCTCCCTCCTCCCTCCCCATGATGTTCACAACTGGGTATTTGGGTAAAAATAGCTTTCAGAGATGCCAGACAATGTTTCTTCTTTTTGTATGAAAACATTAAAAATAAATAAATTGTAAACCTAATGTGGTTGTGAACTGAACACTCGATAAAAATAGCAAGGCCAAGATGGTTTTTTTGACCTCCCTTTCTTCTCATTATCCCTTCCTCAGGACATTCACTCCTTGTAGTGACACTGTAATTTCTCTTTTATTATAAATTGTTAATATAAAAATTCTGTGGCTTCAGGTATGAAAATACTATTCATGTCAGAAATAGAATCAGATTGACATGCCAGAAGAAAACACTTTCAAAATTGGTGAATCTTCATCTCTAGGAAGGATTCCCTGCCGGTTAGACCATTTTCTCACCTTAATATATTTCTTAGGTGTTTATTGCCTACAGTGTCTACTGTTGCACTTTTAAGGTTTATGATGAATGTTGCTGAGAAACTAATTTTACATTTCAAATATTATGTGGACATTTGTACTTTTATTGGAGCCACATAATATGACTCAGAGCTAAGAAGAGTGCGAAATGTTTGAAGCAGAAATAAACTGAAGATGGCTTATCTGACCAAGGGGGACAGAGGCCCCTGGCACAGAAGCTGTCTTACAAACCCCTGGCTGGATGAGCAACACTGGTGATGCCTCAGGTACCTACAGACATGCCCGCAGCGCAAGATCGAAAGGATGGTATTGCCTCAGTTGGGGCCCAGTTCTTGCATTTGAGGCTCGGAGGACTGAGAGCTCTTGCTCTGTAAAATCTCCTTCCCCCCTTTGTCCATAACCCCCGCTCCTGCCAAGTGCGGGCACAGCCACGCCGGGGCAGACCCCGCGCCAGCAGGCTGTGCCTGGGGGAGAGCCGCTGGCAGGTCCCCACCTTCGTCACCTCCAAAAGAAGCCACTTCGGAGTCTCCCCCTCATTTGCATGGGGAGATTTAATTTCCATCCCTTAAATATGACGAATTGCTGAGATTTCCTTCAGTTAATGCTTTTAACAACTCCCAATAAACTTCATTAATCAGGCCAGCTCTAGGCCCAATGTGCAGCCTGGAAGCAGCTAATTTGCCTGATGAGCCCACGACTTTAGTGAATAAACAGGTGGATAAGCCGGGGGTTTTATGGCCTTAATTACACTCTAATCAGTTCAGCACTTGGCGGGCAAAAGGGAAGAGGGAAAAAAGAGGTGGCGGCAGCAAGAGCATCAGCAGCCGCCGCTTTCAGCCCTTCCCTTCCCGCATCAGCGCTGCTCTCCAGCTTCACCTTCTCCCCTCCTGCCCTCCCGGCAAGAGCTGGCCTCTCCCCTCCTTCCTCCACTCTCATCTCTCCCCCTTTTCTCCCCTCTTTCCAACCCTCCTGTTCCCTTCCCCCTAAAATCAACATCTGAGGGAGAGAGAGGTCGTTTTGTTCTTTCCTGCTACTTGCTGCCTCTGCTTTTCCTCTTTCTTTTCTATTTTCCCCCCTACCATACCTCATTCCCTCTCTCCCCTCTCCCCTGCCTCTGGGCCCTGCCTCCCCCCACCGCCCCATCCCTCTCTCCCCTGCTACATATTCTCCCTGTCACAGTCAGGCCGCCTGACAAATCACTTCAAGGGCAGCCTAACTTTGAAGGACAAGACAAAGCTTTAGCATATGGTCCAATCCCCAGATGTTTGCCTCTCTCTCCTGCTCTCTCTCCCTCCCCTCTAAGAAGGGCTACTTGGGAAGCCCGGTTGTGGTGGTTGTTTTGTGGGTTTTTTTGTGTTTTTTTTTAAATCCTCCCCCCCCCCCCCCCCCTCAGGTTTTGGTGGGGGTCTCTTAACTAGCAGTGAGGGCTGCTTCTCCCTTTACAGCCTCCCCGCCGAGGAAGCACGGGGGAGCATCGGCGCTTTCTCGGAAACTTAATGGTGTTTGCCTTAGCGGGGGCTGCCCGGCACGGGTGGGGGGCCGGGGGCAGCCCCGCGGGGGTGCGAGGGGCCGGGGGCAGCCCCGGCGCCGTGAGGTATAAGGGGGCAGGTGACGGCGGCGCTGCACCCCGGCGGGCAGCGGCAGGGCCGCTCTCGGACCCGCCCCGGGCAGGGAGACCCTGCTGCCGGGCAGCTCAGAGCGCCTCACGGCAGCGGCGGGAGGGGGTCTGCGAGCCCCCAGCCCCAGAGCGGGGCCCGCCGAGCACGGGGGCGGCGGGGCGGCTCGGGGCAGCAGCAGGCACCCCCCCCGCCGTGCCGCCCCCCCAGCCTTGCCCCTGAGGCCGCGGTGCGGGCCGAGGGCCCAGCCGCAGCGCCTCACCGCGCACCTAGGGCGGCGGCGGAGTGCGGGCACCGCTCCCCGCCGCGAGTTTTGTCCTTCCCCGTGTTCCGGCCCGCAGCAACACCGGAGCGTCTGCGCCCGCAGCCACGGAACAGACTTAAAACCCACCCAAACACACCCAGCCCCGGTAAACCCTGCTCCAGAGGCGACGGCGGCCCCTGCCCGGCAGTGGGGAAACCCAGCTCAAAATCCCAGGCACAGCTGCTGCTGCTGGCAAACGAGCCCCTTGTCAGCGGCTGCTAACACTGGGCACAGAACTTCGGAGCAAATACGTTTTTCCTTCCCAAAAAAACTTATCGGGAAAAGGACTGGTTTGAGCATTTTATCTCGGCTGTCAAAGACACGTTAAGAGAATAAAAGATTGCATTCTCCAGTACCCCCTTCTTAATACAGTTTTTCATCCTGTACGTGTAACAATATCGAGACTTAAAAAAATGAACTGTCACAAAGGGAAAATGGATTTCATCTTTGTCTGTCTCTTTTCTGAGGGATTAAAACATTCCTATTATTTTGGAGGCCGACATGATTTTCACTTTAAATTTGCATGGGTGTTTTTGTGATGTCTCCTATATATTATGTTTTTAACTGTGCTAATTAACGCTTTTCCAGAGCTTTATAATAGATACCTGCAGCGTATGATTCAATTCCGTTTTTGAAAAACCCTTGGCTTACATGACTAGTGTACACTGGTGCATATTTTTATAAAATCAAACATGGTGCATTCTTTGCAGATTAATTCAGCAAGCTTTTCCTTTAGACAAGGCGACATTTCTTGCTTACATTGAAGTGGAGAATTAATTTAATGCATCTTTTAACTGCAGTTAAAGCTTTTCTGACCAAAAATAATTACAAGGGGGTGACTCTTTCTTAAAATGATCAGTGTAAAAGATATCTTTGAAGAAAGTTTTACAATGACCTGTCTTTCCATTTTCAGTGGTTTATGGCTCTAAGAATTTTGCGTGTACTTAGTGCTAGCTTTTTTTGTGTCTTGCTGTCACGATAGAGTGAAATCCTGACACTTATTCTTAGGTGTAACAGAGAAGAAATGGATGGCAAAAAATTGGAGTTTTTACTTACTGTACCCAGATTAAATTGCCTGCCCCTTAATACAATTCCACCTTGTGTGGTTACATTGCCTTGATGGAATTTGGGATTGTACTGTCCTGCAGTTCATTTCCAGATCCATGTATTGCATTATTGTCCACTAATCAAAGCAAATTAAGGTGTTTTTTAAAACGCCGGAGAATCTTTTTTTTCCCCCGCAAGTTCTGCAAATTCTCAAAGTGGCCCTGGAGAAATACAAATGCACAAAGCGACAGGCGAAGCCGGGCCTGTGTTCAGCACTCCATCATTCCTTGTCACAGGTGCAGCCACTATGCATTATCCTGCCGTGATTGATAGAGTGGGTTTGTGCAGACTGGGGGAGCTGGGCACGGCTCAGATGGGGCCCTGTCGTTCTGGCTCCATTTCATACTACCTGTAGGGAAAAGGAAAACTTTGCTGGGATTGGTGGTTCAGTGCTGGTCAGAATTTTTCCTTCTCTGCCCATAACGTAAAGGTCATATTCTCTAAAAGTTAAATGTAGCTTCTAGCTTTACATGATAACGATCCAAGAACGCAAAGCAAAGGAAAGAAGGACAGACCCTGCTTACGTGAATAACAGCACAGTACGAAAATGACTTTCAGGTTATCGTGTTTGTTTCTTTGTTTTACTTGAGAACATCTTTAGTGGATAGGGTACTCAAAGACTTTCCCTTATCTTGCGACCCATTTCTTCACCAGGAGGAGCTGACAGAAGGCCCCCACTTTCAGTGCAGCACTGCCCTTTTCAGATTAATTTGGTGTCAGTGTTACTGGTCAGAAAAATAGAATAAAATATACATAATGTAGATTGTTATACGTGAAACCAAAACATTATAAAATTCTATTCCCAGTGTATAACAGGTGACCAGAAAGTCTACCTAAAGGAGCTATTATTGCTGTAGGATATAATGTAATAATTTATGCAGTTAGAATCTTTGACACATTTTTGTTCAGCTGGGGAGAAGAGTTTAGGTTTCTTTGCCTATGATCATTCAAGATCTTGACTAATTGATGTAAGATCAAAGATGACAACAATCTCACCAGTGTTATGTAAAACTATAATATCCTCCAGTTCCTTCATTTCTTCCTGAAATGGCCAAAGGCAAAATAATCTGCATAAAGGGTCTCCAGTTTTAAAATGTAAAATTTCTTTCATTGGGACTTTTATGCAATCCCCAAAGGTTTCTACAGATGTTTACAAACTTAATCAAAATAGGCATATAAATATTATTGCAAGTGATTCTGGGGGAAAACAGAGCTTTGTTTGGTTTTAAAGTATTAACAAATTACAATAATAATGGAATGACATTTTTAAAATGTGATTTTTGAATTCACATTTGTATTTATAGTAATTATTTGCTGGAAGAGGCTGCTCTCAGATACTAATTGATGAATCCTAATTTATCATCCTGTAAACTCTCCCCCTCCCCCATTTCATTTCTGTGGGCAAAACTGCCTTGAAATAGGAAAGCAAGGATGCTGTGTATTTTACATCAATAAAAAAATATGGTGAAAATGGCTTTCTGCTACAAATTCGTTTTAAAAATAGTCTTGGTGTATTTTTCTTGTTTGTTTGGTGGTTTTTTTTTAAATACTGATAACGATCAAGAGCGTTAAATGAATCAGCACTCATTTTTAGACTATTCTGTGCTACAGTTGGTGCATTTAAATAATTTTCAGGGAGTTTTAGAGACTGTGCCACACCAGCATGTACCCATTTTCATGCCCTTGTAATTTTGGAAAGATCACTTCCCTTTCATGAGTATTTTAGGTAGGAAAGGAGTATTTTCTGTGTTGTATCTGAGGACTTTTCCATGGGGAAGAAAAGCATCAACCCACTTGTCCATATATTAGTGTATGTATTTGCGAACAGGCACCAATTCATGTATAACACGTGCTTGTACAAATGAGTTTTGCTATTTATTTTTTAAAATATGATGTTAAGATAGAAAGATCATTCAAAACTTCATTTCTTTCCCTGCCCCTTGTCTAGCATTTTGGAATACTGTTCCCCTTAAACAGTTACTTCAGATGGGATACTTAACTGTGGTTTACACCCTGCTTTTGCAAGTGTGCTATACCTAAACATGTAAAAATGTGAAGCAGCTACTTAAAAAATGCTTACCACTGTAGGATAATTAACATCACCCTGGAGTAGTACATCACAGCTAATTCAGTGAGCCCTGCTTTACAGCTGCCACCAAGCAACAAGCAGTAGTTATAAAATGCTCACGTATCAGGATATTCCTTTAACACCTCATTTATTATTGTAACATGAAAAATGTCCCCTATCATTTATTATGATATCACTGCATTAAGGGTCTTAGTCACAAAGAAATGATTTGTATATGTGCACATATAAATGTTCAGTTTTCTTGTAAAACAGAGAGAATTTCTCTAAGGAATTATCTTTGATGCAAATGAAATGGATGTTTATTGAAAGGAGGTTGTCTGAAGTTGAAGAAAGAGAGTTGTATGCATAGGTAAAAGATAAGGGGGTAGCCTGTGGTTTTCTTTGTGTTTAATACTTATTTTCTGTGAACAAGCAGAAGCAAAAACCAGCTATAAACCAAGATGAGAAACACAGGCAAAAACCAGCTATAAACCGAGATGAGAAACAGACACACACACACACAGGCACACACATGAGTGTAGGTTGACAGTCCATTGCCTTTATAAACATATGATAGACCCAGAGGCAAATCCAAAGCTGCCAACACAACTACTAAATGAGTCTGCCAAAGAGCCAGATGCTGCAGCTGGAAAAGCATTTTCATTGTCTTAGCAGCTGCATACTGCGACTGCTGTCCCAAAAGGAGGGGAAGGAACCGGGTGTACGGTTATCAATTAAGTGGTACCCAGTTATGCTTCTGTGTATGTATGCTTGTGGGTGCGTATGTGTGTGATTATGACAGCAGCTATGTTTGCTAGTGAGTGAAATATTTTATTTTTTATTTTCTAGTGGCTTCTTAAAGGCCAATCATAGAATTGTTTGGTGGTTCATATTTTAAAAACACTGAAGATGGCTAGTTCTGATTTTCTGTTTTTTACAGTTGTTGGCTGAGAGAGGAAGGACCAACAGTCACTTGAGTGCTTTTTGGGATCCACACAAAGATGTGGCCATCCCTCTCACATCCCCCACCCCCTATGCTGTGCATATGGGATTTTGATTCAGGAAAATGAATCAGAATAGTCCAAGTGTCTTCAAATCACAGTTTGATGACTACCAGGCTCCAAAAGGATGTTATATTCAGAGCCCCAGAAAGCTCGGAAAGTATCACTCTCACATCTGCTCATACAGGGCATATCATGAGAGCAGGGATGGCTGGGAGAGCCAGCATGGCAGAGGGAGCACGTGGCTGCACAAGGACAGAGGACCCAGCTTACCCGTTGCCTGAGTTGGATAACAAAAGGGAGCTGAGCAAATCTGTGTTTGTGACATAGTCTTTTTACCTAGGACAAGAAAGGTAGAAATATGAGCAGGACCAGGGATGGCCCTCGGTGGTCGTCTGGCAAGGCAGCCTGTGGTCTGCACTCCTGCCATGGTGCTCAGCCTGGCTCCTGTAATGGCTGTGCAGCCACTGCTAGCACAAGGTGATATATCTTTGAATTTACAGTGACTTGCAAAGACAGATGTGTGTAATTTCTAGAACTGGTCCACGCGCAATTAGGAAACATGGTAGCTGAAGTGGTTTTCCCATTCTTTTTCTAAGAATCTGAACAGATTTGTGCTCTGAACTAATGAAGAGGCCTTTATATAAAATTAGAGATTGGGAAAGCATGTGCTAAAGCCTCCTTGGCTAGATAATTACTTTTTTATCATTATAATGGCCTGTCGTACTAATAAAGAGGCACTTTTTTCCCCAAAAAAGTTCATCAACCCTGTAAGGGAGCAGACTAGAAGAGAAATTCAATTGAAATCATTATTTCACAGGCTAGATCTATTTTTAAATGTTACCCTTTAAGTGGTTGTATATCATTACATACTATTTGTATTATAAAAGAGGCAAATTATTAAAAAAACCCAAGCAATGAACTAAGTGCAGATCCTGGCTGTCAGACAGTACAGATAGTGCTTCTGTGTGTGTATATATCCATATGTAACTGCTTTTAGAAGGAGCAGATCTGTGCATGTATTTATGATATTAAAATATTTAATCTGAAATATTGTTGCATGCATTAGCTTTTTAATTTTTCTCGAGGAAAAGAGAGGAAGGGAACTGTCTTCAAAAGAATAGTTGCTCATTTTCCTGGTCTCAGTTTTTAGTGGGGAATTAGAATGTTCAATATCTAGTGTAAGGAGGAGTACAAATTTTCCCTTTAAAATAATGGCACACAGAGAATTTGAGTTCCACTGTATCTAGAGACAGCAATTTTCTGTCTGATGTAATATCCATGAACAGTTAAGAGATTTTCAGTGAGAAAATACTGTTTTCATTCTTTTGCAAGATGATCCTACACCCCCCACTCCCCCACCCCTCGCCTTTTTTTTTTTTTTTTCTCTTCTAGATTTAGCTGCTGCTTCATTTTGTTCCTCCTGTCAGCCGCGTATCAGAACAGTGGATGCAAAGAAGTAACAGGATTGCAGATGGAGCCAGAATAAAATGGAAAGAAAAAGAGAAGGCAATGTCCTACAGAGGAAGTTGCAAGGTAGATAAAGAACTTTTGTTCGCCGTTTGGTGGAATAGTTGTGTCTCCCAGTAGGCTGAGCAGGCTGGCTGATACATCCAGAGGGGACGGGTGTCAGGCTGGTGCAGGTGTCAGTGGCTGCCAGTGAGTGATTGCACCATCAGCCTCCTACCGTGATCCATCATGCGGGCCCAGCCGGTGAAGAATCACAGCCTCAGCAAGGTGCTGAGCCCAGCAACATATCATTAAACAAGGTTACCACCGGCAGATTTGTTCCCATGATCAATCTGGTCAATAACCGTTCCACCTCGCTGTACATTTTTCCCCCTTAAAACATAAACAAGTATTATGAAAGTGGTGGCAAAACAATGTAAAGCTTTAAGAAGACTTCATTTCTCCAATGGCAAGCTGCAGATTTCTTGTAAATTCCTTATAAATGATGAAAAATAACCCTTCCTACAAAAATTTATCCTCCGACTAATGCTGTGAGCTAATTCATATTTTATGACTTGAAGTTGTTTATTTCTGACTCATTCTTGGATGGATTTGTTTTGGGGTTTTTTTTCTTTTTTATTTTCAACCCCCAACATGGATTTCTAATATCTATTAGGATGTGGTGTGCAGTATAATACCTGTGTCAGTTTAGAACCATCCATAAGCAATCTCCAAGAAGACAGGAATAATATACTTGGGTTTTTTTGATTGCTTTATTTTAATTATAGTTTCTTGTATTAACCCTCTGTCAGATCTGAACAGACCTTCTCCCACCCTTGTTCACCTGGCATCATTGCGCTGTGCGCAGACACCCCTGCTTATGAAGACCCCTGTGTCTGTATTCACCCGAACGCAGAAACTTCCTCTACCCACTGGCAGGGCTGTTTGCCTTTTCTGCTGCGATGGTGGGTCGCAGACCCCTGGGAGATCCTGGAGTCCCCCAGCAGACAGCAGCTCACCAAGGCAGTCATTAATACAGTCTTTGCGCCTCACTCAGATGGTTGTGATATGAGAGGTGAGGGCCAAATCGGAGGGGTTTATAAACTCATAGGCAGCAACAAATAAGTTGGATTTCTCCACAGCAGGCTACTGAGCTTTGGGAAATGAGTAAAGGAGGTTACAGGGAAAAACTGAGCTGCTGTTCTTCCATTGTCTCTTTTACTAACACAGAAAAATCATGTGCTGACCAGACACAGAAATACAGATGTGTGAAGGGTTCAAGAAAGGAGTATATGTCTACGGTAAATAGTAGAGTGGACTGTGAACCAGTGTCCTGTCCCTTTGGTAGCCGTGCCGGGGACGCGTGACAGCTAATCCTCGTCCTAACCAGGCAGTCTGCAGAGCTGTGCAGAGCCCTCTTTAAGAACAGGCTGTTAGTTAGTTAGTGTGATCACAGATATTGTTAGTAAAGCTTGCTGTGCTTAGGAAAAAATGTAAGTCAAGTCCCTGTCCTGTGCAAATACAGAAAGTAGCAATTGTCATGCTGTGGGGTCAGAGTTAGACTGTTTATATAAGGATAATTTTTCCTTTTGATGTTGCCAGGTGGATAGAAAAGCTCAGCTGAAATGCTACCTCCGGAAAAAAGTTGCAACTTTCTGCAGAAGAGAGAAAAAAAAAATAATCATAGTTTTAACTTCAATGTGATTTTTAAAGCAGTTTAGTTAAGTGGGTACACAAGGCTGGATGAACACTTACTTGTGTTGACTGCCCTGTTTTCATTTCACTGTCTCCCAACCTAAAGAAAATAAGCCAAAACAAACTTCTGCTGAAATGAAAAATAATTCTGAGATGGTTGTTTCCATTGGTTTGACTAAATCTGTTTTGAAATTTTCCGGTGTAGACAAGCATGTGAATGAATGGCTGTTGCTAAACCTGTCTGACCTTCCCATCAATAAGGGTGGGACTGCGGGCTCAGGGGAAATGTGACACATGGTGCCCTCCTCTCCTTTGTACTTCGGGTCAAAAATTGCCTTGGGTACAGTGTCAGCACCTACAGCCAGAGCCGTAGTCCTCACAGCCTCCGAGCAGTTACTGCTTCAGTTCTAGGGGCTCCTCAGCTAGTTACCATCACAGGTACCTCAGTTACAAAACTGATGCTTTCCCAGGTACCAAAAATTTGTGCTCCTTTACAGGCCCCCAGACATCTCGGTCTTGCTATAAATGTAGCTCAGAGCCTGCATCATGTTGGTATGCTTGTAATAACAAAATATTGGCATGGGGAAAAAAAGGTATGTGAAGCCAAGAATTTCTTGTTAGTGTTACAGAAATTTTGGCAGTCTGATCAAATAATTGTTATTAGTATATTACTCCAGATCAGTTCCTACAGAAGAAGGAAAAGAGAAAGGAAGCAGCAGAAGGAAAGAGAAAGAAAGGAAAGAGAAAGAAAGGAAGGAAGGGAGCATGCAGACAAAGAGGAAGGAAGGAAAGGAAGCCAAAGAAGAAAAAGAAGGCAGGAAGGGGAGGAGGGAGGGAGGGAGCAAGGGAAGGAGGGAATACTACTATACAGAAAAGTTTTCAATAATAATTTGTTAAATTATTTGTTAAATTTGTAATAATAAAAATAAATATATTTTAAATAGAAATACAATAAAATAATAATAAAAAAATGTTAAATAAGTTAAATTGTGCATATTTCCTAGTATATATCCATTTTCCTGGTGCTATGCTTACCCTTCAATTGCTCCTTTGAGTCCTAACGTCGATGGCTTCACCCTGGTGTCTGGCAGGGCGGGGGTGTGAGTGTGGTGAGCCAACAGCATCACTAATCCTTCCTGGGGAGGAACAGAGTGTCATGTTGGTAGCTGCTTCTTCCTCACTCAAGGATCCACTTGGGACGATGTTTAAATGTTTGCTATCATGCTTTTGCACCTTGAGCTGAAACTCTCCATTACATATGGCTTTACTATATATGGTGCCTTTTATGTATGTTCAGTACTATTTCTTTCTCTTTGTTACCCCTGAAACATGGTTTCTGTTGCTGACAGTTGGTGACAGCACAGTTGGTCATAGCC
Source organism: Falco biarmicus (assembly GCF_023638135.1). NCBI lineage: Eukaryota > Metazoa > Chordata > Aves > Falconiformes > Falconidae > Falco > Falco biarmicus. The sequence continues at coordinate 9,024,476 of NC_079299.1, forward strand.
TTGAGGTCTCCAGTGCCAAACTTGTGTCCCATCTCTTATCGTCCCTCACCTTCATCATCTTCACAGCATCTTGTGCCCCCCACTCCTTAAGGTCCATCTCCTGACACACCAGATCTGTGTTTGTCTACACTACCTCCTTGTGTCCGAAGCATCTCATCCTGCACAGAAGACTTACTTGTTAGGATTAACCAAATGAAAACTATGATTGCACTACCCAAAGATAAGCCATAGTCAGTCGGTCATTGGAAAATCAGTTAGGCTAAATCAAGAAGCAACAAAGATCCAGGCAGGTAGGTAAAAAAATTTTCAGACACAATAAGCCTGAGAAGCCTCATCCCTGAGGTCTTGCAGGGTTGGTACAAAGCCCACGGCTGCTACTAATGATTGAAACACTGTACTACAAGGCAAAAGGGCTCTAACCTTCTGCTAAGATGCGTGAAGCGGGCATCTTCTTGCCTTTCTGCAGGACCTGATGGAGTATATCTAAATCTGAAATATTGGTCATTGCTTGTTTGGGCAGAGCCCTGCACAAAAGGCAACAGAAGCCGCAGAGTAAGATCTTGGCCCTGGGAAGTCAGCAGAGATCAGCACAGATTGCAGGGAGATCAGGATTTTGAGCCTGGCTCCCTGTAAGGACATAATGGTATTTAGGCTTTATCCTGGTTGTTAATTTATTAATTCCTACCCAAAAGCTTAGCTAAATTGCCAGTCATACTGTAATAATTTTAGATAATTGAAAACATGGGTCTGTTTCCAAATCTAGGCTGGCAGAACGATTACAGGATACTAGCTGCTTTCTAGGCTAGCTCTTAGCTGGATGGCCCATCAAAGTATCCATGAATCTTCTGTGTTTCTGCTAAAGCAGAACCAGAATCAGAGCTTCTTGTGTGTCTTCTGATGCTTTCTTTGGTTCTGAAGTTCATGAAAGTGACAAGCAGTTTGGGAATGTTACCTGAATGTTTATGTTAGTTCAGTTTTGAAGAGGTTCAGGACTTTTCTTTTTGGAGTTCACTTCCCTAACATCAAAAGCTATCTCACAGTATTCAGTATTTCAAAATAACGTATTTCCTTAGGTTACAGTTTAAAAGTGGATCATTCACTGCCTGCACTTGTGCGTTTGAAAGGGGCTTTTATATTATCATATTATGGAAGAAAAAACACAGTGATGGAGAACTAATCCATGTTTTCCATGTTGGTTTGCTTGCTTGTTTGTTTAACCTACAGTGAATTCAGCCGTGGTAATCATTGCTGGTAAGGCCCGTATCAAGACCTCATCCACACAATCTGCCAATAGTGGACTTCTAGCCTGTATTGATGTATGCACTAGAGAATTGATTGCCTGCCTGGGTAGATAAGAACGTGTATTGTTCTTCAGTAGGTATAGTGCATTACTCTTTCCCGGTTAATGTGATCTCGGAATCCTTCTCAATAACACAATTCTACCAATCAAACCAGATGACAAAATATAAATTTTATGGAGTTGTAGTCCTCTATTCATAATCCTTTGTAAAAGACAAATACGGATGAGTGAAGTTTCCCATAATGAAAAAAACATAAAATTTCAGAGTGAGCCAAGGCTCTCTTTTTGATGCATTTCTGATGTTCATTCTTTTAGTTTTTCTACAGATTTAATTTCCTTTTTCTGACAGTAATCCTGTGATTCTAGATCTAATTTTTCTGTTAGTTGTTAAAGAGTAAATCCCAGAACTACTGAAGCTATTTAACGTAGTTAACACTTAGATGAGTTATGGCTTCAATGCTGCATTGGTTGTAGCTTCCTAATAGTCACAGACGGTTCTTATGGTGCAGGACTATCAAAGATTGAAAGGAAGCCTAGTAATAAATAGTCAATAATCCTGTAGAAGGATTAAAAGAATAAATTATGTTTACTCACATGTTTTTACTAGATTTTTTCTTTGTTGCTAATTAGAAGCTGAAGGACATAATAAACTTTTATTAACAAATATGGTTTTCTCATCATAGTTGTATGTATATTGTTCCACTATAAAGTTATTTCAAACTCTTCTTTCATAAGGTGCATGTCTATCTATTTGTGTCCAGATCCCAAAAAGTCAGTACACCTTCAAACACACAAAAATAGGGAACTTCTCTGTCCCATTTATTAGAACGTTATTCAAGGTCAACCTAAGAATTTGTTTTCATATACTCAAAACAGTATTACTGCAACCCTGAACTCCCTGTTGTAAACCTTGGTAGCATGCATCCCACAAATCAGAAATTCTATAAAAATAGCCCAACTACATCTTAGATAAAATTTATTCTCCATGGAAATTTTGTATGAAAGTCAATCAAAGAATTTTTCAGATTCAACTGGCATCTGCTGCTCAGTATAAATTCAACCCTCACAAAATACAATACACTCTGCATGGCATCTCATCCTATATGTAAAATTGTTTGCCTGAAACCTTAGTAATAGACAGTAATAATATGTAATAACAGGAGGAAGTGAAGAAAATTGTTACAAATAATAAACAACTGGAACCCAGCATTAACATTTGCAATGAATTTCTATGTTTCTTTTTACTATGCCTTCACAAAAAAAAAAAAAAAAAGAAAAAAAAGATTTCATTGTTTTCAAGCAACCATATTTTACCAGCATTTTAATTTTTTTTTTTAAGCTAAATCCACATTTAAAGTCAGTGGGTAGTTCTGCTGCGAACTGAATGGAGTAATATAGTCCATGGAATGGGCTGGTTGAGGAGGGATATTGCTGTATATACTGTCCATGTCGCAGCACTTGTCATTACCTTTCAATGGCAATAAGGTTACGAAGAAGCAGGGCTGTGAAAGGTGCCCTTCTCCAAGGTGGTACGTGGCTCTATGCCAGGCTTCGTAGGCAACTGCGTCCAGTTTGGAAATTGTTTCTCAGCCAAAGCAAGCTACAGTCTCAGGTTTTTAAAAGAAGTAAAAGCTACAGATGTTGTCCATCAATGACATAGAGAATTGCCCCTACATGACTCAAATTCACTCCAAACGGACTAGTTGCATTCATAAGAATATAGTGGTCAGTCAGCTGCATATTGTCAATCAGCCCTTATTGAGCTAATTTTATTTTTTTTTCCTGGATTTTTTTTTTTTCCTAAATCAAGATCATATACGTAAGTAACTTTGAACAGTTATCCTTTTTTTTCCTTCATCCTTCTCACCCCCTCTCCCCCTGTCCCCTTCCAAAATGCCTTAAATTCATCAGGGTCTTTGCAACATTTTTGCTCTGAGGCATGTTCCCTCTCCATTGATTCTCTTCACTGCTGTCAAATCCAGGTTTAATTAATAATTTTCTAAAATATCTTAACTTGTGTGAAACCTGTGTAGTACCACAATGTCCTTTAGTCTTTACAGATAATTAACTGATACTTGAAAATCATAGTGTCTTTTCAGTGTTATTTGTGGGAAAAGTATTAACCATGGCTGGCTTCAACACCCAAGACACACAAATTCTGAAGTTTCCATAACAGTGAGACTGAAGAAGAAAAATAATGAAACAATATTGAAACAAAATCTTTACAACATGAGAAGATTAAAATAGGAGTGTAATTTCACCAGCTGAAATGTATTCTGCTTATATAAAATAAATCCAAATCCGTATCTGCCCCAGGATAAACCCACTAATGTTTTTGGGTTGTATTCCAGTTTTATAAAATGCTTTTCTATTCCCTTTTCCTATTTGGGGAAAAGAAACAGTCCAGAGTGAACAAAATGTGCTGGTATGCCATAATAACACTTCAAGCAGATATACCAGGATGTCCCATGGAGGGCATTTGCAATGCAATAGCGGTATTCAACATTCTATACCAGTACCTCTGAATTCCCATTTCAAACACAGCTCATACTTACATGGAATATGGACTGATCACAAGAAAACAGTAAGACTGACTGTACACAAAGTTCTCTGTAAGTGTGAATAACCTGAACAGAAAAAGAAAGCTACATTTATCATGCAGTTCTTTCATTCCTGGCAATTTATGATGTTAGGAGAACACAATTTATTTTAAGAGTTTAGCATGTTTTCAGTGAAATTTAAAAGGTCTGTAAAAGCAGACAGATAATATTTGCAGACGTATTAACAACCCAAATACAGTGCAACCCACTAATCAGGAGTCAGTCAAATTCTGAAGCAAATTTCCAGAGCTGGTACCTACTGGGTCTTTACTTTGTGCTGTGTTACCATCGCATTGTAGCACATCATGGTTCTTGCCTATTTGAATGTCATTAATATAAATGGGCATTACATTTTTGGCCTTGCAATCAAAACAAAACTTGATGCCTCATAACTGAAAGAAATACAGGTTCTCCCAATGATATCAGGGCACACGTTTTCACATAAATATCCGGTTTTTGCTTACTCGATGTTTTGCTAATGTCAGTTCAGTATATTAAAGTAGCGTACAGTGTTGATGTCCAAGATAGATGAGAGGTTATTCTTGTAGATGCCAGCTGCCATGGCATGAAGTGACTCCCTGCAGACTGAAGTCAGAATGAGAGGAGTCCTGGGCTGTCTGGGAGAAAAGGAGATGGAGGGATGAGATGAGCCCTGATGGCAGAACCGGAACACCAAAGCTGGGGAGCAGGGAGCACCTGTAGGAGAGATGTACATGAGAAAGGAAGAACACACAGCTCTGATGTGAAATACCTGCACTGTCAGCACAATGCCTACAGGTGAGAACTCGGTGTGGGGGGTTAAGCAAAAGCATGGCCCATTTGTACTGGAAAGCAAGCTGGTGAGTTTGCAGCTGATTATAATCAAGGGGTGAAAGACCCCAGTGAAGGCAAAAGAAAGGAATATTCCCCGGTTAATACTTACACTGTGGAAATCTCTACCTCAACAGGAGAACCGGACCCAAACACGTTAAGGAGGGAGCCTTCTTATCCTGGCCTACTAATTGCAGGGAGACCACCAAAACTTAGGTAGCATTGAGAAAAAAAATACATTTTCTGAGGCGCTGAAGAAGCAGTGTGTTAGGTTATGTGATAAGATCTCTGCACATCCATGAAGGAGCACAGTGAGACAACACATGGTGGGGCTGGGGGGCCACATAGTCCCCTGAGAGGCTACTCCCAGCTCTGCCAGAGGAGAGCAGTCAGCTCCACAGGAGCAGAGGGCCACAAGGGCAGGCAGGAACCAAGCAGGAATCTGGTTCCTTTGTGGAGGTTACTGGAAGTTCTGGTTCATACATGGAAAGAGGAGCATTAAGAGCAGTGAGACAATGTCTGATGTTCAGAGGCAAAATGGAAGAAGTAAGTTGGTCTTGACATTGACCAGAGCAGGGCTAGGAGGCACGAGTCACAGATAAACACAGAAAGTTTTGGTGAGGTCACTGGTTAGTCATATCCAGTTGATCTAGTTTTGCAACAAAAAGACCCTGCTGAACGTGAAAGACAGCTATGCTTGAGCACTTAGATATCACGCTGAGTATATTCTTAGGGCACAATAATTGTGGTGAGGAAAATCAATGTTTCTGTGCAGGAAAACACCTAGTAAGATAAAGTTACAGGAAATGGCATTAAAATGTAAATGAACAGATATTTTTTACAGATGACAAGTGAGTTTAGGAGGCCGGTGAGGAAAGAGGAATAATACAGGGTTTTCATCTGGATTCTGACAGTATTTACCGACTGAAGGCAGAAACTGGGAGTTTTGAAGAATGCATTTTGACCAGCTTTTGCCACAGAAGCTTCTCAGAAGTGGACAACCCTAAAGAAGCACAAATGCAGACTTTCTGACTTACATAGCTGTTCATTACTACCAGCCTTCCTTATTAAGATGTCCGTCCTCGTGGCTTTCTCTGCATGTTTTGCCTACATGATATTCAAACACTCTTGTGTCTCGTAACAGAGAGAGCCATAAGCCCATCAGCTCGGTGCCCAGCAACAAGACCTTACCTGGCTGAACAATGTAATACCAGCTTGGGGTTATCGGAGTGTGTAGGTGTAGCCAGGTGGCTTATCAGAGACCTTGAACTTGGTACATGGCTAGAAAGACTGCTTGATGCTTTTATCACAGATGTTTCTTTGCTTGGAGTGTTCTTCCTGACTTGGCCTAAATTCTTATCAGCAAATTATTGTACATACTGATTAAAGTCCACTATTAATGGGAACCTGATTACCATCTATCTTTTCAAATACTTATAGGGAAAAAAAAAATAAAAAATGGGTAATATATAAACAAGTTTGATATTTGTTACCGGAATTTTATCATGCAGGACTTCTTCACTTCTTCAGCACAGGGAACAGAGCAAACAGGGAAGTGACAGAGCAGCAGAGAAGAGACGTAATCTGTTGGATGTAGGAAAAATGTTCATCTATTCACATGGTGAACTTAAGCAGTGTGTTCAAAAGTCTGCAAAGAAATTAGAGGTCCCTTCAAGGGACCTGGAGGCACTGTCCTTGGTGCTGCTTAAGGACAGTTATCTGTATAGAAGAATGGACTATCATAATGCTGTCCTTACTGCAAAAGATATCCCTTTCATCATTCCTATGTCCTAGGATGCTGGAAAGATATTTTTTTCCTCTTCTTTTTCTTCTCTCATTTTCACTTCTTTTAGTTCATATTTTGCTCTTTGAATTTTTACCTATATATATACACATACACATCATGCAAAATTATCTGTGAATCTATATGAAACAAAAATATGAGTTGTGTGTGACTATGCAAATGTATATGCCCATCATATATATAATAAAAATACTTCAAAATTAATATATCATATGTTACATCATATATATGAATGAACAAGTGGTGAAAATTTTCCAATTAATCTTTTCTAATACAATATTCTGCAAGGTGGGATTTTGCATTTTGCAGAACCATCACTGCCTGAAACAGAGCAATGGAGACAAGGATGCAAATTAATATATTAGTGGGTCATAAGACATATTAATCATCTACACTGGATGAAAAATATAGTTTATATTCATAATATTCAGGAAATTCTGTAACCTAATTACCTTTTTCTCATTTTTCTAATTCATCTGTGAAACTCAAAGATGCAGGATACATAGGAAAAAACAGTGGACTAACATTGAAGGATGAGTTTAATCGCTTTTGAAGAACGATAAAATTAGAAATTGGTGCAGAGAGAATTTGTGAGGCCTTTGCACCTTCATATTTGAGACATAAACTGATAGGCAGACAAGGTCAGCAAAGCGAATCTAAGTCCATTTGTGAGTATCTGCCAATTTGGCAGGTATCCTACTTCTGAAACATTTATTTCTGGCAATTCTTAGAAGATATTTTCAAGAAAGTATATGTATGTCATTAGCCTGTTTCAATATGCAAACTTCTATGACATAAATATTTTGGAATTTGTATATATGTATTGAAAACCTCTAATTTATTTAAAAAAACTTTGAATGACAAAACAGAAACAAACACTGAAGGAAATGTGATTCTGCTGATTTAAAATCTGTCTGAACCCCATGTATCATCCCCTCAAACCCCAACATTCCCAAGGTTATCATGTCTCTCTTCTCCAGGATGTGCTCTCAGAAAAGCCTCTTTGCAGACCTGTTTGCCCACTCACGGCTGCACTGCGCTAAGGGCAGGAATAATTACAGTGGCTGGTGGTAAAGATGTCTCAGTACATGTTTAGATGAGTTTCATATGGACTTTTGCTCACAGGTACAAATGATGTTTGCTGACCAGTCAACCATGCTTTGTTATATCCCTAATACTGTAAGTCACAGAGGAGCTCTCCCCATGCTTTTCCTTGTTAGTTTTTCAGGAGGCAAAATCCAGGCAGCTGGTTCCTGTCCTGTGATCACACTGTTGGCTGTGTTTTTTCTCTTGTGTATCTATATGCTGTGCCAGCCAAAATTTACCTACTACTGCTTTCACACAGACCTCATAATCACTTCCACAACATATGCCAAATTTTCTTGCATACCTTTATTCATGAAACAATTTCTCTCCTCTTTCACCCAGTTCATACCTACCTGCCACCGCTGGACTTCAGAAACCAGCTTGGTTAGTCCTGGGCTGGCGGGGGCGAGGGCATGCAGAGTTCATTGCAAACACCAAATAAATATTTTGAAGTTGCTGAAAAGAGGCAAGCATACAGATGGATTTTTGATGGCATTTGGAGGACTTGAGTTTAAATGCTGATCATTAGATCATCAGTAGTTCAAACAACAGGAGTAAAGATCAGCTCTTTAAGAAGCTCTCTAATTCAATTTAATGGCTGCTTTTTACCGAATATAAATTTAGGATTCCACCAGGTATGACGGAGCGTTGCTCTTAATTGAAGATTTCTTTTTCATACTCTTACAGGAAATGCATTCTTCATGTTTTACAATTATATTAACTGCTAAGTCTTTAGCAATTAACATGCAATGACTCGGCTATTTATAGAGTGATCCTTTTTTAAAGCAATATGTTTCACCTGTGATTTCATCCATCTGAATCATAGACTTTCAAAACCAAGATTTTGCCCTTTGTATTTGAAAAAAATATATAATTTTTCAAGAGTCTTTAATTTTAAATTAATTTTCATACATTTTATCTGCATTTTTTTCTGCATTTCATACCTATAGTTATATAAGCACATTATTTTGTTTGACATTAATCATCTCAACGCTCATAACCTGCAATAAGGAAGAATTACTGAAAAGTGAAGATGGTCCAGAACTAGAACTTCTGGATCCAACTTAACATCTTTCCCTTGAGATGCTCAGCCTTGAGGAGTCATAAAGCACAGCTCCGAGATCCAGAACACCCAGCAGCAAAGTTGTGTTGCCGACCTCTGGATAGAGACCAGGCTGTGCAGAACTGTAGTTGGGCTGCATGTTCAAGGTAGTTGGGTAACAGACACTTCCCCAGAGCAGACATCCATGCTCTGTCAGAAGGATACACTTCTTGGCATGCCATGTGGGACTGCAGGAAAGGCTGGGCAGGGGAGTCAGACCCATTGCTGGGACTGTCTGACATCCACAGACCAGAGTGCCAGTATATGTCTTGAGATCCTCATAGGAAGTTCAGGGGTGAGGGGATACCTGTACAGTTTCTAGTCAATAAGCAGTTGTAGTTATGTGGGCTGCTCACTTGTTTAAAGCTATGTGCGTGCTTCAGAGTGGTGTAGGGTAAGAAATGAAGTTCCAGTAAAGAATTATTTCCAGACATATAGTTTTAGGCTCAAAGCCAGCCTATGGATATGAGAGAAGAGCATAGCCAATAGCTCCACACGTACGAAGGTAGCCCCTCTGCCCAAAGCCCTCAGCCAGAACTGCTCTGTGGTGATGTCAGTGCAACTGGCAAGAAGGAGCCTATAGCTGCCCTGTTGTGAGGACCCTCAACTGGTTGCACAAAGGAAGCTGTAAACAGATGTAGGCTTTACCCATTGGTGTGGGTACCTCCTGCTCTGGGAGGCAGCATGCCTTTCGCCTTGCACGTCTGGCAGAGAGAAGGTCCTTCTGCTCCGGCTCGCACCACAGTCAAGCAAAGAAACCTGTGCCACCGTCACGTTGATGGGAACATAATTGCTTACATGAAAGAAGATCACTGAGATATGAGATGTGCTGTACTAAGGCTGCGGTGAGGTTAGAAGTGTTGACATACCAATAAAAGCTCCATGTAAAAATGTTTAGTTAGTATAAAAGCCATTGATGGAAAATCTAAGGAAGGACTAGGTGTCACAGTGGTTAATCCTCCTCTCTAGTATCTGACCTCTGTAAGGCTGGAAATAAAATAAGTTAAATGGACTCTGCATAATTCCTTGTGGGCGTCCATCACGAAACCACCTCATGATTCAGCGCTTGTGTCAGCCCATCGGGGGGAGGCTCTGCTGGGTGAGCAGAGGGCTGTGGTGGGGCAGGGCCAAGGCACAACCCACTGGAGACCATGTGGGAGAGGGCGTTCACACCGCTCCTGCCTACGCTGGGTCTTTTTTCCCCGCTGATGTTGTTGGCTCCAGGTTCTGGGTGTCTGAGGGCACAATCATTTGCCATGCTCCAACTCTGAGGAAGAATTTTTCAATTTTTGACAAGGCCCTTAGAATCACATTGCAGAGGAAAGGGTGTATTATAATTATCAATATCAATAGTAATAAAAGTTTATTAAAGGTCATTAAAATGAAAGGGGATGGCTATAGATTCCATCACTCTGAATTGACTCCCTCCTCTTGTGTTAATTAGAAAACTCAGATAATGGTTCTATGTGGGAGTGCAGGGGAAATTTAATTACGAAAGTTTAATGGGCCACTATCTACTTCCTGCCAGATTAAAAACTGATGATTTACACTATTTTAGATACTACCATGGGCTCGCTAACAAAACATGTTGCAGAACAAAGAGCGATGCCAGACTTTACCCAGAATATTTTGCTCATTTTTAAAACCAAGTTGTAATGAGGCAGACCTGCAAGCCAAACAGTTGTGACAGAGCTGTTACCACCAAAACCTGAAAGGAACCACGAGCGGTGTTTGTTGGTTTCTTCATTTTATTATTTATTATAACCAAACAAAGAACACGCTTGCCTAAGCAGAAATGCTGTCCCCTCAAAAGGCAAAGAAAAAGACAAAATAAAGATAATTAAAAAAAAGAAATAATGCCAATCCAAATTAGCTGTAAGGTCATTTATCAGTTATTGAGGAAAGCTAGAAGAGACACTGCTAATTTTTAGAAGTTCTTGGACTGGAATTTCTGTTCTTCAGTCTATGGTCTTCATCCTACCACATTTCATGACAGTTTTTAATTAAGAGATATTTAGGGAAATATTATGTAATATTTTTGTCTTAAAACATAAGTGAATCAAAATGATTATGGCATAAGTGTGAAACAGATAAAACCGGTTGGCTTTAAGTCCTCATTTTCAGATGTCCTAGTCACCCAATTTATGGGGAGTTATGACTAGTCAGAACCTCAGAATCATTCACTTTTTGGAGAAGGTTTGAATTTGGCACCTGAAATTAGTGGTTCTTTTTGAAAAAGTAGCCTTTATTGGCTCATTAAGAGTGATAATTCAGCAAAGTCTGCAAAGCAGCTCCAGGAATCTTTCTTCAAGTTCTCTGTTCTACCTGCTGGTTCCACTTAATGCAGAAGTTTATTGTTAAATATCTGTTTCCATTTAATGCAGTGGTTTATTATTAAATTTAACTTCTTTCCTTAACAAACTCTATTTTTAGTGAAAACCCTGAATCATATCCAAGTGCAATTGACATAAATTTCCAGTTGCTTTGGGTTTTGGTTTGGGGTTTTGGTTTTTTTTGTTTGTTTGTTTGTTTGAATTAAATGCTTATCTTTAAAAGGGTTTTGTACCAAAAAATGTGGAACAAAAATTGTGATGTATCAAATGCTATATTTTAAAATAAGGATAAAAAAAAAGAAAGGAGAAGAAACAGAAGAAACAATGCCCAAAAGCAAAAAAAAAAAAAAAAATCTAATGTACTGTTTCTTTTTCTGGATAGCTTTTGGTGTCCAAAAGTTGAGAACTCAGCATTATAAAACCAGGGCTGGTTGTCAGTTCTAATTTGGGTAGATGTAGACAGTTTTATACAGCAGCTTTGTGGCCTGGAGCTGTCTGTCTTGCAGTCAGGGGCCCACTGTGTCAGCTGCATGTCCTTGAACATTTCAGGTAGGATGTAGCTCTGGGAATTGCCATCCTCCTGGACTTCAGGTGTGTAAACAGTCTCCTACCTTTACTAATTTATTACCAGGTAATGAAACAACATAAAGGAGGAAAAAAAAAAGGTGTTTGAACAGTACTGTTCTTCATATTCTTCAAAGACTTTAAGCCACCTGGATGTACACAGGTTGGGAAATACTCATTTTTCTTGATCTTTTCCACAGAAACAGGGTTTGCCTACCTGCTCTGCACTTTGGATCTCTCATTGTACCCATCCATTTAGCACAGCTGCCTTCAGAAAATTCTGTTTATGCAAGGGATATCAGTTAAAGCTAAATACATTTGCATCAACACAGAATCCAGCCTTTACTGAGCATAATAGCCTTCTGTGTATTGCAGGTGCATCTAAATTTGTAAATAGTGTAAAAAAAAATATGACAGGGCACTACAGATGTCTAGACATCACTTGTCTAGACTTCAAATGTGTAATGCTGAATAGATATCAAAATCGAGTGGACATCTTCAGAAATATAATTGAGAAGAGCATGCCTAGGAACATTCGCATGCCTTGCCTTTTATTTGCAGTGAATGATTCACAGCTAAGCTCTGTAAAGTATTAGTCAGTTCACATCATTGTAACCACCAAACCTCAGGAAAAAACTTACTTTTTGAGAAGTTACTTTATTAAGGCAGCTGTTACAGATATAGGACTTCATCCCATTGGTAATTCATATAAAGAGAGAGAGAAAGAAAAACACTTTAAGCTGATTTCAAGCGTGGTTTTGTTTTTGGTTTTGTTTTATTGTGATCCTTTATTTGATTGAGATAGCACCATAATTAGTCTCAATGCACTGATAAGTTGTTGTTTTTTTCCAGACACTTAATAAGGACCATTCATTCTCCAAGGGGATTGCAACCTGAAATCTTGCTGAAAGACTGGTGTTACAACAGAGGACAAAGAGGAAAGAAAAGAGGTGAATTAACTGGGAAAAATGCCAGTTACTGTCTTGATCACATGAGTGACCATATGCTAAATGACACGGTAAAATGAATGGATGCACAGTGTGTTGATTTAGTTGCTTTCTTTTCCCTTTTCTTTCTCATTTGATTGTACATGATGTAATTGATCCACATGGCATAGTGTCCACTGTTTCCTTATCCTGTCCACTGTTGTGAGAATAATTGGAATGTGACCCAGCCTTTGAGTGGCACTTATTTTACTAAAATGAGGGGTTGAAAGCCCTACTAAAGCTATACAGAGCTATGAATTTAAGGCTTCAGCACTCTGAAGCGTTATGGGCCAGAGCCTCAACTACAGCAATGGGTGAAGCTACTTTAACATCAGTAAAACTCTTCAAACATCTGTACGCTTGCAAAGGATCTCACCCCTTTATGCCAATGGATTTGCCTACTGGCAGAAATTTGAGGCTGGCTGAAAAAAGAAGCCAGTGATCTTTTCTTGGCAACTCTTGAAAAGCTGGACACTTCCTTGAGCATAAATGTGGATCTGGCAACCTTTATGCTCTGCGTTGTTTTGGATCTTGGGATAACGGGTCTGATCCTGCAAGATGGTGAAGAGGACTCATGTACTGCCCAGCATGTCGAGCTCCTCCTGCCAAGTCTGCACACAGATGTTACACGCACTTCCAGCTGAGAATTCAAGTGGAGAGTTCCAAGTGGAGAGCTTGGCAATAAAATACTAAAACGTTAAGATGCAAACTCTGTGCTCATTTTAGCAGAAGAAATCCAGAAATCTGGATCTAGTACCAAAGATGGAAAAAATACCAACCTGTGGCTTGATGCCAGTTTTATACTCATAAAGAAGTTTATCTCAATATTTTCATGAGTCTCTCTAGTCCGCTATGCTTTGTCTATAGAATACTGAAGATTTTTTTTCTCACATAAATAAATAATGCTAAATAGTTATCAAAATAGGATTCAAACATTCCAATTTTTGGCTGGTTTTATGACAGATGGCAAAATAAGGGATGAATGCACTGATAAACAGAAATAGAAGGAACTACTATGAATCTGCTCTGCATTCCCAGAGAGAAAGTAATTAAAGAAGATGACTCTTGTGTAAATCCAGATCATTTAAACTGAAAACTCTGTACGGGAACAACCACTTTTTGTTACGTGTTTGTTAAGTCCAGCCACCAGAGGATTGCCAGCAGAGACTGCAGTATTAATCATTAAACCCAGGGCTTCTTAAAAGTCAAACCACAGGATATTTTTGTTGTTTTTTTTTTTTTTTTACTACATATTGATTTTGAACAAGCAAGTTACCTAGACAATTAAACAAGTTAAACAAAAATTATATTGTTTCAGGCAATTATTCACATGTGTGCTGACCTCATTTGGGGAAATAAAGCATTTCACATTTTATTACCTAGAGTGTCAATGAAAAAGTATTCAGGTGATATCTCATTAATGATTTCATTTTCCCAAACATTGTACAAAGTCACTGCAATACAATGCCAAGTCAATCTATCCATTTGATCTTATATAACCTTCAGGGAACATTAATAAAATTCTGACTCAGATATGCCCTCTGTCAGTCCCTTTTTAGGCATACAGGTGCTTAAATGTCCTTTACATCCTACTGAATGGGACTTACGTTTAAATTTAAGCACAAATGTCAATACTTTTCTGGACAGAGATGCTTACTGGAATGAAGGCCTCTGCATCAGAATAAACATAGTGGTTGATAAGAGTGTACACAGAGAATTTTGATTTGGGTTTACACAACCTGTGGTATCATGAGGTTAGAAAATCAAATTGTTAGAGCAATTTAGCATATTCTTGTACTGCCACCTGTGTTCTACTAAAATGTTTGCACAATTTACTTCTTTTTAAGAGACTCAACATGTATTATAAAGTATTTCTAAAGATTTTCAAACATTTTACTCAAGAATTGAGTTTTGTCAGTGAAGGAAAGAGAAAAAGTGCTTTTACAATTCTGTAGCAAAGTCATTTAGGACTCCCACAGGAAGACTGGAAAAATCTATCAGCTATTGTAGAAAGTGCATTACAGTGGAAGGAGCTTAGTATGAAACACATGCAATCAATGACGGGATACTTGAACTTTGCTTGTACAGTTATCTCCTTAGGGAAGGTATTCTGTAGGTGTTGAACTGCTTTTCCTGAGTTCAAGAAGCCACAGAAATAAATGAAAATTATATATTTACTTTTTTTTTTTTAAGCCTTGACAGAGTGTGGAGGAGTTGGTAGGCTGTTCCTGGGTGCAGTGATTCAGAGCCACCAGGGCAGTTGCAATGGCTCAGTCACTGGATATACAGGTGTTGTCAGATCCTAAGCAGGTAGAAGTCGATGTGGGAACTGGGAACTTTTGAAGGGTGATGTTCCTTCTTCTGCAGATACCCCATTTTGGTTTGACATGTTCCTTTGGCTCATTTGTGCAGCTGGGAAAGTACCACTGATAATAGCTGACATAAAAAAAGTTAATTTTCCAGCTCCCACTGCACAGCTCCCACAGATCCTCCTCACCCCCACTAGCAATGCCTGTGTCCTGCTCCAGCTGCTTCTGTGGTCTATCCAACAGGAAGGGGGGCACACCAGGAACAGGGCTGCCTTGGCCGAGCACCTTGCCAACAGACTATTGACTTATGCTGCACCTCTACTGCTTTTTCTCTGTCCTGGTGAATCTTGTAGTCTTTGCTGTACAGTATCTAAACTTCCAGAGAAGAGGGGAGGGTTCCCCAACAGATTTGTGCTTTGAGAATTCTCCTGGGATTTGAAGATACTGGTTTTAATCTATTTGTTTATACTTTTTGGATTGGTGACATAACGTGGTCCAATATCCATTAAAATAAATAAAAGAACCACTATGATCTTGTAATTAGATTTCTCTTTTTGTAGCGTTTGGCAGAGGGAAGGTCAGACTTGCCGACTCCACAGTCTTCAAAATGCCAGCTATTTTTAAATAACTAGTTAAATGATGCTTTCACAAGTTTGCCCAAGACAAATGTGTTCTATTCTGAACTTGACGGGACATAGTGCACTTTGTGTCTCATCTGGATGAAATTCTTGGAGAGGGGAGAACAAAGAGGTTAGTGCCTTGGTTCAGAAGACATCTCAGGGAAGGCTGCTCATCCACAGTCTTCAATATGGATGTGTGAGGGGGACTCAGATCATCAGTCTTCAGCCTCTTCCTGAACCTAAAACAAAAGTACATGGGACCTGATGGCTCTTACCTTACTGGAGGCCAGAAAAGATGAAAAATTGCAAAGTTTGTGAATACATCTTTCAAACAAATTTTGGTGTAATAATTTTCTCTTTTTTTATTTATCTTTCATTTACAGGGAGACCTCCTAACCCCTTTGAACTCCCTATTTCGACACAGATTCGGCTTTTGGCATAGATCATGAAGGTAGCTGTGCAGGCAGCAGACGGATGGGACAAGAGATCACGCTGTATACAGCACTAAAGACTCCTGCAGCAAAACCCCACCATCTGCAGCCTCTCAGTCTCTCCTTCAGCCCAGCAAGAAGCCACAGGAGTCCCCTGCTCCCCCTGCCCTGCCACCCCCAAGCTCCCCATGGGTGCAGGAGAAGCTGTTCCTGCCTTGGCTGCCCAGAAGGGAGGAGAAGAGAGGAGCAGAGGAGAGGAGGCAGATCAGGTTCCTACTGTCCCAAAAGCTTCCTCTGGCCAGCTGTGCCACACCGGTCTTGTGCTGAGCTCTGACACAGAGGCAAACTGGCAGCTCACCCTGCTCTGCAAGCGCTGAGACTTTTGACTGTGTACAGTAATAAACAAGGCTAAGAAGTTGCACAGTTTCAATGTGGGAAGACACCAGAAAGGAGACAGTGCCTGGGAAACCTGCTCTGCTCCTGCCACAAAACCACCTCTGCCTAGCCTGCTGGAGAAGTCTTAATCCTGTTATCAATTTCTGCACTACGGCTCTTTGTGTAGAGGTGGGTGCGAGCACTGGTCAAGCATCCACGAAAAAAACTTTAGCGAGACAGTTCCTCAGCCAAAATGATGGTATCTTGGAAAAGGGGTCCTGCCTTCCGTGAGTCATCTGAAACTTCCTTCTGGTCAACAGGAGACTCTTCTTCTAGCCAGTTCTGTTAACATCTTTATCCTAGTAACTCTGTGGGAGACAGAGCCTGGGAGACAAGAATTCACTCACCTGTGAAGAGGAAGAGGAAGTGTTGGAAGAGAAAACTTTTTAACTGGTTCTGAGCACATGGATCAGGTGTTAGATGATTATTTTGTTTCACTATTAAGATATTCAGTAATTGGTATGTGTAATGGCTACATTCTCAGCATCCTCTTCAGGATGTATTAGGGAATCTGTTTGAGATTGTGTTAGGATTGACTTTTTTAGTATTAATAGGATGATTTAACATATTTTGTGATCTAATATGCTTTCCAGCACTGCCCCTAACTTGCTGATTTGATCCAGCCTGACAGCTGAATTGCTCTCTTCATAGGTTAGTAATTATGACTTTGGTGACATACAGTTTTCAATGTTATTTTTGTTTAAGTAGCTTAATAAAAGGAATAAATTCAGAGCCAGGCATATTTTTTCAATAAGTAAAGTGGGTCTCAGACCTCTGATGACCTGGGTGCAGATCAGCCAATCAGCCTAAAAGCTCCCCCCAGTAAGCCTTTTGCTGCCTCACAGGAAAAGTGTGTGAATTGGAAATTTACTTGAAACCACCACAATAAATATGTTTGTTCAGGGAAATTTAAAAGAGGTGAAGCAAGAAGCCTGACATGGCTTCAGTTTTGAGGAAAAACCTGTTTGTGTCTAATACAATGCAGAAATTGCTCAAGAACATTTTGTCCTTGTGTAAAGATTGCCCTGTAATGCTGCTAACGTCCTTAGGTTGAGACCTTGGGTTATCAGCTGTGTATGTGCCGATCATGCAAGTTAAAACTGATTTTTTTGAAATGCAGTTTTTATCTTTGTGAGTTCATGACACTTGTTCCTTGAAACCAGATCTTCTCCTTCCCCTGCACTTTCTTTTCTTTCTCCTTTTGGCCTGACTTGCTTCCACTGTGGGCTGAACGTGCTTCCCAATGGCAGTGAAACCTCCAGATGGCACATTACCAACTTCTCATAAATTAGAACAGGAGAGATGCGTAAAGCATTGGAATTCTTTGAGGTTTAGGTTTATAGGGATTACAATAAATTCAGTCAGATGGGGAGGGTCATTATGTACCAGTGGAATGCAGATAAGATTGTGCTGCTTTTTTTTTTTTTTCCTTAAAATTGCCTTGAGATAGTATCTTGAAGGCTGCTGAAAGTGTTCTACACTTGGAGGTCTCTGCGCTTTCACATATGCAGATCCTGTAGGAAAGGGAATCCAGAGCTGGATCAGAAAAAGGAAGTTATGCTCGTAATTTGAGCCCAGTCCTGCAATATTTTCATATATCACATGAGGCATGCACGCCATGACTGCTCACACGCTGCCAAACCATGGCCTTGAAGCCAGATGAGGGAAAACCACAACTCTAGTTAAATGTGGTAAAAGCTTTCCCTAAACAAGGACTGCAGAACAAGAGCCATTCAGTTCAGGCAGAACAGCATCTCAGGGCTACACCGCAGAATCCTTTCCTCTGGCAGGGTCAGAACCAGCCTGCCTGACTATGAATTTGCTCCTGTTATTAAGAGACAATTAAAGAAAAGCAATGCCATGAAAAATGTGAGATGAAATAAAGTGCTCTGTTCTGAAGAAAAACAGGAGAATAAAAAGGTCATTCGTTGTATTTCTTCTTAAGCTGCCACTTTGTTTCACCAAGGGTCAGAACATCATTCCTCCTAATAACCTGGTTAGGCCCCCAAATGTATCCCTGTTAAGTGGAATTCTTTGCTAATACTGTCCTAATTAATTAAGAAGCAGACTTTCCCATTCACTGTCATCAGTGACCTATCATTCAGTGTCACTATCTTTCACTGTCATTAAGTAGAGTATGCATATACTGTAATAGGTAAGATGATTTCAGAGACAACTATTGATCCTTTCCTAGTGGTCTATTGCTAGTTAATGAGCATTAGTTTCTTTAATGATGTTTAATGTTGGTGAGTTATTTTTAAGTGAAACATGGCCTGACCCTGGAAAGTGCTGAACGCCCTTAACTCCTATTGACTTCAGTGAGAGTTGAGGGCACTCATGAGATCAGCCCATAGGTCTTGTGTCTGAGATGGTAGCAAAAGCTTCTTTCTGCGTTCAGGCAGGGGTGAACAATACTTTGCAGCCAGAGAATAGACCAGGTTCAGACAGAAGGGATTTTAAGGTCTTGTTTTCCTTTCTATCATTGAATTGGACAACTCTTGAGAGAAGGGACAGCATCTGCACAGGACAGACATCACTATTCTGCCAGCTCTTGCCTTCCTCTTATTTTCTTCCCATGCCTGTCACTGTCCCCTAGCTTCTTTCTTTGCCAATATGAAGGAACAGGCATCTCTCAGACTCATCCTCCCCATCATTCTCACATTAAGTGGGAAATGTTCCAAATTAAGTAGACAGGCAGTCTGTCACCAGTACCTTAAGTTACTCCATCTCTTCTGAATCTCTTCCAGTTGGCTGTTATTTCTGTGCTCTGCTAGAACTGCCTTGATTACTGTCTCTTGGCAAAATCTCAGAGTCAAAGTTTCTTTTCTTCCTCTTTGACCTTACCATTTTTTTTGGTGAATATAATACTGTTCTGCTCGGTACAGTGTTCTGCCCATGCCTTCCCCACTGGATCTTCTGTTTGCATTGCTATTCATTACTTTATCATCCCTTTGGTGTGCATTCCCCCTTCCTTTGACAAAACTCTGTCCACAGCGCTGCATCCTATGACCCCCTCTTCAAACAATCAACATTTTAAAAAAGGTAGGACAAAAAATATTTGCTCTCTCACTCTTTGCATGTACAGTTTGCTCCCATATTGTTTGGCTAATATGCACAAGCCTCATGGCACATAAGATTCAGTCCTAGGTGATTTTCCATTTCTCTCTTACACAAAAGAGATGATGTCCTTAAATCCTTGCACATGAGGACAGTACAGGGCTAGGAAAAGATATCTATTTGACTAGATAGAACAGAATTTGTTTTGCAGAGATGTGGGCAACACTGATTTCTATCAGTGGGAAAGACCATAATGTCCTGTGTGGAGGCATAAGTTACTTTTGCTCCTTTTAAAAAAAATATTTCATTATTTTTTCATTTTTTAATTATTGTGCAATGCAAATTACATTAACCATACTACCTGACTTTACAGCAAATGTATTGAAGAAATAGCCTCAATCTGAACAGCTGATAATGTTCATAGAAATTCTAAGATAGAATAGGTGTGTTGTGACATGTGTGCCCGGTAGGTGAATTTATCGGTTTGGTGGGTAACTTCACATACAGGAGAACGAAGAGAAAATACATCCTTGGCAGGCTTGTCTAGAAGAATAAGTATCAGAGACTGCTCATGTTAGAATTCATCCCTGGAGAAGGAGATCAATGTGCAGATGATGCAACTGTAATAAGAAGATAAGTTGTAGAGATACATATCTTTGGCCTGCGCAAGCATAATGTATTGCATGGACATTGTCTGTACACTGGAACGGGGTGGGAAAATACAGCTCTGCACAGTGTGAGTAAATTGGGAGAAACTTTTCCTCCACCTGTATACAACAGACTGGGGTTTGTCCCTTTATCTGACCAAATCACCAACTCCTATTTTTTTCATTTAACAAACGGATAAATGTGCGAGCAGAACTAAAGCAAAACCCGAAAAGAACAGGCTGCTTTTTTTGTTCTGCCCATAAACTTGTATTTTCTGGTTGCAGACACAGGCATGGTACCCTGCTGGCCCCGCAGCACCACATCACACTGCGGCGGGTGCCCTGCGTGCTCTCAGCAGCCGGCCAGACCGCGTCTGGCTCCGGGTGGCTGCACGCTCGCTCATGGTGGTGTTAAAAAAGCCCAGTTTGTTTAAAAAGCCTGGGAAGCACTCCGCTCCCAACAATTGCTGTTCTCACTAGTAATGACAGCCCTCCGGATGGAAACACACCTTGCAGGGCTGGTAAATGACCTCGCTGACTCGGAGGGGGATGGCAATAGCTAGACCGTGCTGCTTATTTTGGATCCTGGCTGCTTTCTTTACCTCTGGGTGTCACTGAGAGGGGGCTTTATGCTAGAGAAAGGGTTAACTGGGATTCTCTATAATTTGTTCCTATTTCCTTTCCCTCCCTTCAGCTCCTTCACAAAATGTTAATCTAATTGTGATAGTATCACTTTGATGACAATATGACAAGACAGACAAATTTGATTTTATTCTCCACAGAGCAAAGCATATGCTGCTTGGGAGACTTTGACAGAGAGAAGGACATAAAACAAATGGAGTTCATGAATATACAATTTTTATTGTACACAGTAGTGACATCCAAACTTCAGAGAATAGGTGGGTGAGACTTATGCTTTACTATTGAGATTAATGGGTACGTAAAAAAGTGCCAACAGAGAGTACTACAGTTTATGTTAAAAATGTCGACGTGGATAAGAATAATTTTCTTCTCAAGATGAATGATGCATTTAATGGCTGTGAGACATTCATGCCCAGTAGCAGTTCCTCAAAAGTAATTTTTTGTTGTTATTGTAAATTATATAATCTTAACTGCAATTATAGCCCTGTTTAGGTAAAGGTCAAGTTAGTACAGTGGATGGTTATAAACTAAGAGGGAAATTGGTAAATTTATTCCCTTGATGAAAGCTTATGAATGATTTTAAGCAAGATAATTTTTTTGTAACTCTATTTCTACTTTAATGTAATATAGCAAGTAAAGACAGCACACATTAACAAAGGGTAAATTAGATTTGTCTAAGTAAACATGTATCTGCAATAGGAGTAGTGTTGCTGTAGTAAGGACAGCCTGAAGGTTAAGCGCTCCATGTAAATGGTATAGATTCATTTTCGTGGAAAGCAAAAGGAGGGACAACCTCTGAAAAATTGCCTTTGATGGAATGCAATCTGTGCTCTCCTGAGCAGCACATGAATACTCTGCAACACATGAAACTGTACCCACCTCCTGGTCGTAAGAAATTGGTTAGAGTCCTTTTGGTTGCAAAAGCCTGCCCTTAAACAATGCAATCTTCTTTGCAGCCCCTTCAGACTGATCAGATTTGTTTTGTTAATACAGAGGTTAAAAAGCCCCCACGAAGGAAACTGAGGAGGGAGAAGGTGCTATGTATGCTAATCAAGGGTCTCTGCTAAACCAGGGCCTGATACGAGTTTTAGTGCTCATTTTTCATGCTTTAAATTATAACCTGAGTGAAAACAGTTAGTCTCGGGAAGCTGTTTAAAACGAGAAGGAAGCTTTCTCCAGTCAGTGGCATGCTTTTGCCCTGAAAAGCCCACATTAGGCTATTTCACTCTTTCACAGTATTTCAGTGAAGCAAAAGCATCATTACAGATAGTTGCCACTTTCCCTCACAGAACTTTTACCTACGTGAGCTGCCGCTGATCTATTTATCAAGCTGCTTTAAGTACGGCTCAGGGTCTTCTTCACTCCGTCAGACCACAGAGATGTTATCTTTTCCCATTTGTTTTTCTTCTGGAAACGTATGTGTTACGAAATTAGTGGGGGGAAAAAAATACGCTTTCTGTTCCCCTCAGATGCCACAGCCCTTTGACTCATTTACATACAAAGATATGTAATACATACCCTAATAACAAAATAAACACAGTGCTACATGTTGTGGGTTTTTTTTCTTCTTTGACAGATGAACAGCAATGGCTTGTTACTTGAGTTTGCCACCAATTAAAATGCACATTGGATCAGCTCTGGCCTGTCACCTACCATTATTGGGAAAAGTTGGCTGTGGGCCATGTTTTAGATGAGCGGGATTTTTTTACTTGGCCGTAGCGCTTCTCATCTCTGCTCTGTACACTCCGCCTGTTAGCTGCCGGGCAGGCATTGCATCTGCTTTTGGGGAGCTGCCTCACCTAAGGCTCTCGGGAGCACCTAGCCATTTTTGTTAGGTCCATTTTAAGTGTGGAAAGGGGAAAAGCCTTCCTAATCTCTCCTGTGTATAAAGGTATTGAGCCGGTCTGAATGCAGTACAGCACTTTTGGGTCATGATTTGCATAGATATACATTGATTTTTAGAACTTCTGTTAAATTTCTGTTGCACCCCACCTACCTTTCAATCTCAGCAGCAGAAGTAAAACAGCAACATAGAGAGAGATGTGAACTCACCAGCAGGGACAGCGAGTTGTTATTCATTTTAAATGTGAACCTGAACAAGTCCAAAAGAGTGTGATCCTGCCGAATAATAAATCTGAGGCATTACTAATATCTGGACGTGAATATCAGCTATTGCTGCAGGTCTGAAATGAAGAAGTCGTCCAATGTAGGGGGGGGCAGGTGGGCAGGGAACCAGAACAAGACCCATTTAAAACTTCACTTTCTTGAATTACCTGCTACAAGGCTGTTTGAAACTGCAAGACCAGAGCCTGATTATTGAGAAACAGTGCCAATATTTGATAAAATAAAGTATGAAATAGATTGACCCAGAGAAATTCAATCTGCAAATTTGTAAAGTGTTTAGCCAAAATTTTCTGAAGTGTTCAGTTTTTTGTCCTCTTTTATGAATGAGGGTTCAACTTACAACATGCTGAGCTGCTGAGGAACCGCAGCGCTTGCTAATGTCACCTCTTTGACACTTGTTTTGTGCGGAGGTAAATAGCAATAAGATGGAAGGCAGTAGAAAATAAGGTCCATCGTCATTGCTCATTATTTGTAATTTGTGGAGTGTGACAGTGTGTTCAGCACTATGCACACCAGGAACAGAGGCAGTCTTTGCCTCCAAGAGCTTGCAGTTTAATATACAGATACAGATAAGACTGAATGTAAAAAAATTAGTGAAAGATTTAGAAGAGTATTTTAAAAATTTTTATTAAACTCCTTATTGTCAGGTTTGGGAAAGGCATGACTATTGGAAAGATACAGACATGTGTAAAGACCTCATACCAGACAGCCTCTGCTTAGGAGGGACTAAAATGATTAGGAGTTGCTACTAGGAATCCTAAGGTTGAAGAAAAACATATGTAAAACCAAAGGCGAATGTGGAAGTAGACTTGGAAACACACAAGTGAGCTCCTATGAAGCTGACATTTTTGGTGGGGTGAAGTAAGCGAAGAGATTCAGTAGAGACAAGATCCAGTATGTAGACCTGTGCTGAGTGAGGCAGAGTTTTGAAAATGAAGGGATGTGAGGTGAGTGGCTTTTACCCTTTCACAGAGCCCAGGCAAGGTGCTTTATATAAATAATGCTTTATTTTATATGGTGCGCTTTTTCCTTGGTTTAGATGCTATATGATATATCATTGTAATTATTTTTAAAAAAACAACAAAACAATACAAACCCAACATTAATAGATATTTTTTTTTCACCAGAGTCAGTTATGAATGTAATTTCCCTGAACATTGCACACCTAATGAAAATAAAACCCAGCAACTTGAAGATTGCACTCACAGCTTTGTTGCTTCTTGTGAACTTTGGCACATGCAAGCACACACATATGCACAAGAGGAGAAAATCAGCTGGAAGTATGAGCAACCTCTGCTCAGTCTAGAAAATAAAAAGCACCATAAATATGAGGGCAGTGTGTGATAGTTCACTGCTTTGAGCTAGATCAGCCTGGGGATAGTGCTAATTTACATTCTTAACACTTTGGGTTTTACTGTACTTCAGTGTTAATAAAAATGGCTAATTAACTGAAACACCCCCAATATTGATGGTATACTGTAAATGTCACCTCTGAAATACACAGCATGTTCTTAAAGAAACACATTCCTGAAAGCCCCGGCATCCCCTGGAGCAGATTTCCTTTTGCGCGGATTTGTTCCGGGGGCGCACACCATTGTGCTCAGCCCCAAAGCTGCAGTGCTGCCTCTCTTCCTCCACCGGACACAATAAAATTTCCGTGGGAAAAATTGCAGAAGGCCAGCATAACTCATTGTTTCACTTGCATAGTAATTAACAACTCAAACAGCGGCAAGGCAGCCGCCTATTCCTCTTGGCTGAATGTTAGGCTTGACCTACCTTCCCCTCTCCCCTCAGTTCACAACTCCTCTCATCTTCCAAAATTATGTGAGAAATGATTTTTCATGCTATTTGCATGTTTTAGAGCATCCATCATTATCATGTGCACTGACAGCTTTATACTTCAGCTGTGACAGAGCTTGAAAAATGCTAGTCCTATCAATCAACATATTGTAGATTTCCAAAATGAGATCCTCTGCGGCTGGCATTGTCTCCTGCTTTTTTCTTTTATTCCTTTCTCTTCGGCAACAATCTATGGCTTGCTTTTGCTTTCCATTTAATTGCACAATGTCTATAGATTTTATAACACTACATTAGAATGAAATGCTTCTGACTCCCTTCAGATTGTTTGATTGAATTACTTTACCATAAATCTTATCTATTTTCATCACAAATACTGACCTCAAAGTTATTTTAGTAACTCTTCTTTTCCCACTGTGCTCAGCTTCACCTGCCCACATTAAATTCACGCTCACCTCTCAGTTTGAGGTAAGAAAATATGGTTTCCCCGATTATTTGATACCGGTTAATAATTCTAAGTGGAAGTAACATTAAACTCAACAAATACATATGCAATGTGTGGCTGTTTCCTAAAGCTGCTTTTTCTTGCATTATTTTGGACTGTTTCTGAAGTCACTTTTTAGATGTAAGTTTGCCAGTGAAGACACTAGCCATGAAAACTGTGAAACAGCCAAAGATCTTTTCCAGTGTTTATGTCAATTTTTCTCTCTTGTCTCCTTATCAAATAACAAGATAAAAGACTGTTTCAATAACTAACATTGTGGTTTGCAGGTCATATACTGGAAGTACAGCTTCTTATTTTACTTTTTAAATTTTTCACTAGGCAAATTTCTCGATACATAACACCTCAACCTCAGGAAAAACCCATACAGAAGCCACAAGAGCAATTGAGATATAAGAGAACTGCAAAATAAAAATCGATGCTCGTGCTGCAGTTTTAGCATTAGAAGTTAGTTGGTTCAATATTAGAGCTCAACTATGTTTAGCAAAAGCCACCCTATGTGAAAATTGGGGAAACTGGCAGAAATTTTATTTATGGAAATAGTAAAAAGAATTAGTCATACTGTAAGAATAAATTGGAAAAGCTTCTCTGTGAAGTTTTGATTGAGAACTATGGCAGTATTCTTGTTTATGTCTGAGAATCTTCCTGAGTCAAGATTTCTAATTGCTGCAAGCTATCGCGTTTACCAGAGGAGACATAAACTTGAAATGAAAATACGCTGAAAAGGAAACCTACTAACATTTTGTTAGTGATCTTTTTTCTTTTTCTTGCCACATCTGAAGCTGCAGCCTGACCTGATGGAAAGCAACGGGAGTTTTGCCACTGATTTGGCCAAGGCCAGGACTTCACCCGCTGAAATTGTTCCATATTCCAAGTGGTGGCACCGAGTTGGCGCTCCCAGAACCACACACAGGCACCAAGGGTGCAGGTGACTTTGAGGTAACTTTTGGGATAAAGAACCTGTCCTCTCCAGTCACAAGGCTGTCGGGTTGCAGCCCAGCCTCAACTGCTTTGTTTGTTGGAGTTTTCTAGGTGGCGATTTTAATTAGGGATTTAGTGTGGAGCTATAAAAACATTTTGTTGGCAGGCGAGATTAGCCTTGTTTGCTGATGTCATTGTGGAAATATGCAAAGGACTAAATCCTGAAGATTTTATTCAGGGCTCAGAAAGCTAAGAAACCCGTGAAGTTTATGGCAGAAATAAGCGATGCCGCAGTCTCCACCCTGGGACAGGGTAGGGGCTGTGGAGATAAAGCCTCTGGCTAAGAAAATTCTCTCCACCCCCAAGTCCCCTCAGGCTGTCACGGTAGCTCTCAGTGTGCCACGGAACAGGGTCAAGGACCAACTGAAAGCACAATATTAGAGCATGTTTATTGTTCTCCAGTAGATTTTATAATCAGAGGACAGAAAAGGTGAGTAAGATGCAAGAGCAACAGAGCAATTAGTCTTCTGCCTGCCGTTGATGCAGGTTTCACAGAAGTACTGAACAATTGATTCAGTGTAATGCTGAATTTTAATCAAATAGGAGAATAAGCCAACTTTTAATCAAGATTTTCCATAATGGATTATTTTCCTAATTGAATGAGTTCAGGAGACAAACAAATACAGCCTAGCGCTCAATGGCATTCTTCAAATATCGGTAAGCTTTCAATCTCAAATCACAGCAAAAGGCTCTGGAATAAAACCTCCACAGAGCACAGCTGAAGGTTACATTCATCTTCTTAAAATAATCTAGGGTATGCAGGAGAGACCACTCCCAAATTAATTCATATTTCAACACAATTATGCCTACTAAAATGTACACTAAGGAGACCAATCCTAAAGGTCAGTTGTAGACCTAAATACAAAGCTAGTTACCCTTTTCTTTTTATACAAAAGATAGAGTGATTTGGAGAGATAATTTGCAGAAGGGTGGATATGACTCTCAGTAAAGGTAGAAAAAACAAAAATCCAGAGATTTTTATAAATGGAAAGAAACAGAGCCCTTGACTGCCTTTAGATGAATGAATACTTTTTAGAAAATACAAAATAATGTTTTATTTAAAAAATTTGAAAATACACTTGTAAAGATGACTAAAAAGTATAAGTAGCATAGCTCCTGTATTGGATTGACACATCACTCTTAGGAGACAAAAAAATGTATTGGTGCAGGTGATAAGAGTCTCTTAATGGAGTTACTTGAAGGAACAATAAACTTTAAAAGAGTAGGAAAAGTTGAAATGAAGTCTATGTATTCTTACTCTCTACTGATAAAGTACAGAGGGATTCTGAGGGGAGAAAGGTTTTATTTAGCAGTCTTTATGCTGGTTTTGTTCAAACGTGTCTTTTATTCTAAAGAACTATAAATTACATCAAAAATATCTGTTTGGAAATTTCTCACAAAAAAGTGCTTCTGCTTCATTGTCAGCTAGCAGGTTTGTCCAACAGAAGTAGGGAAATACTTTCTACTCTGGAAAGGGAATTGAAAGCAGTGTCCTCTCCTGCAAAATGTACCTAGAGATCTTTAATTATCACCAGCAAACATGAGCCATCAGACTAAAGCTGATCCAGGCCAGTGGCTCCAAGAGCACACAAGCTTGTTAGTTTAGTCTGGTGGGGAGAAGGACATTTCTTACTCACTCTCAGACCCCTTAATGTCATACCTAAACTTTCTTTGAAGGTCCCTTATTTTATAAGAACAATTATTGATCTGTATGTTTAAAATCTATGGAATGAAAACTTTTGCCACTCTGTTTGGAAAACTTAAGACAGAGTGATACTAGTATCTGGTTCTTTCTCCTTATTAAAAGCGTCACTCTGTCTTGTGGATTTTTGATTTTAAAGCTTGTGGCAGCTATTAGTGTACACTACAAAATCCGTTTCTCCTTTATCAGAAACTGAATCCTATGTCTGAGCTCCTGTGGAGCTGCTTCTCTTTGGTATGTAAGGAACACTAAAGACGCCCTGCCAAACTCCGGCTATTGAATATTAGTAAAGACCAATATCTGATAAGCGTTCTCTTTGCTATCTTCCCATTCTCACAACAGTTACGACTGAAGCAGAGCTGTATGAACAAGTCAAGAATGCCACATATTTTCGAGGATTTTTCTGCTGGCTTCATCCCATACTCTGAGAACCTGCCGTCCAGCCAGATACCTGCCAGTAACTTTACTATCACTAAATTACAGCACTGATAAGTAACTAAAGATATGCAGTCTGATTAGAAGTAAAATCCATGGTTTAGTCACTACATGTTGTAAAATTGATGTAGAAAAAGTACATTTAATTTTAATTGGTGGGTAAGGCTAATTCTTGTCTATGTAAATAAGCCAATTGTCACCTGAGTAAATAAGACTTTCCTCCAGAATACATCAGAAGTAATTATCTTTTGACGGTAATCATGAATGTATTGATGGCATGAATCAAATTCTGCCCTTAAATACACACAGATTTTGCTGCTTTAAATAGGAGCATGACTATATTCAGAAAACAATATTAATTAAATTAAAATGTCTCAAACTTTAAACTGCTGTCAGGTTAAAAAACTCAATTACCAATAATCAAAATTAAAGACTTTAAAGAAAATTTGATTCACTGAAAGGTTTTAGTTGAAGGTCCACTAATAACTGAAATCAAGATAAACTTTTTCTATAGAAATGCAAAGGGATAATTCAGAACTGATATAACACCAATTGTTGCAATGTGTATACTGTGAATTTTTATTTACTAGCAGGTGGAAAATTGCTGTCAAGCACTACAGCAAATGCCATTATTTGAACTGAAAAGGCAACTGCTTTCTGAGCTCTGGAATTAAGATGAAATAGTCTATGGGTCTTAAATAATCACATTTCATTAAGATATACTAAAAGTTGCAAATTATAGTTCCGGAGTTCGGCAGACTCTATAACCGTATTCAGTCATAGGTTAATGGATGAACTGAGGACAAATGTGCAAGGATCAAAAAAAAAAAAAAAAAAAAAAAAAAAAAAAAAAAAAAAGGATAAAAAATACTTAACAACTATTGCATTGTTTGGGGCAAAAAATACCAGATGTGTATAAGGAACAGTCTAGTCCTTTATTGCAAAATGTCTGTAGTTTAACATTCTACCTGTGGCATTAGCTATAAAAAGGATACTTTTAAACCCCTAAGTAAGTAGGATAATAGTATCCTAAATCTAATATAATGTGACATCAGATATCAGAAAATATGATTTTCTGCCAACCAGGCTGGTAAGCTACTTTATGTGACACTTTTCAAAAAGAGAACATTCTTCCTGTGTCTCTTAACATTGTGTCTGAGGGGGTAAACTGCCAGTTAGGGTACATGTGTGACGATGAAGAGACCCTCTGTGCCACTGACATGTTGTCCACTCATGTATGACTGCATGTCACCTCATTTTTGCTGCTATAGGACCTGAGGCAAGTATTTGATGCAATACTGGCTTTTTTCCTTCTCACTCAATATTTATTTTGTCTTGTTGTTTCCAAAGCTCTGTAAAACTGCTTTGATAGGGAGAGAGGGTTTTTTCCTTCTTTTTTTTTTTTTTTTTTTTTTTGTTTGTTTGCCTAGTATCTAAGAGTCTGAAAGACCAAATATGATAGGTGCTTCAAACTCATGGGAGGCCAGAGATGTTAGCATCTTGCAAGTGATGCTCAATACCTCACAGGATTTGTAAGTGAATCTGGTTCATCTTACTCCAATATACAAGACAGAAAACTAATGGAAAGATGTTGGGCTGTCTGAGAGTCAAAGGAATCATGAACTGTGTGCAAGGAAGCCATGCTCTCCAGGACGCATCCATTTGCCATCGATGTGCACAGTTCCCCTTGCACGAAGGAAATTTCAGAGGATAACAAGTAAACTGCAGAGTCCCCTTATCTCCCTGATGCACCTACCCATGCTGGGGTACTCAGAGAGGGCAAGTAATTACATTATTTTTCAGTCAACCCATATCAGCTTCCCTCACTGCTGGTGCCAGCAGGCTGGTGCCTTCCTTCACGTCTCCCGGTGGGTGAAGGGCAGCACTGGGACACAAGGGAGAGGACAACCTAGGGCTGAAACAAACCAAACACGCTTAACTCGCTGGTGTAGGATACACTTGATCCCTTTTCTGCCTCCAGTTCTGGCTGCCCAAAGAGAAGGAACAAAAACCTCTCTATGCCACACCTTGGTGTGGGTACATTTATCTTCATAAAACTTCAATATTGGTTTAGCTGGGATTGCTTGTTAATCTGGAGCTGTTGTGCCACGCTTCGTGTTCATGAGTCATTCTGAACCCTGAAGAGCAGAACTAGATGTGTAATCACCATCTGTGGGGTACGAATTATTTTTTATTTTTCCTGCTCAATTAATGGCATCAGTAGTAATTGAACCAGGGTCCTTTTGGTAGTTTTGGTTTACTCTGCTGTAATTACACCACAGTAAGACACAGAAAACTATTACGCTACAGTTGAGGCTTTTCTTACGTCTCCTCTGGTTATACCATAAAAACTTGTTTCTCTGAAACAAAGCTGAGCTTAGGAAGGGCGAGAGGCAGGAAGGGAGGCCTGTGAAGTGTCTATGCTTGAATGAAAATTGAAATGAACAAAGTCCCATAATCTTTGCAGAAAGAATACACATTTTGAGCTATGTACATAACAGAAGACACAAAAATATGTTGTGTAAAAAAACATATACAGTGCTATCAGATCTGCAAATAGTGGCAACAATAGTCAAGATAGATTGTTTTAAGAGGCTCTTGACAGCTGTTGTCGAGTTAGTACTCGTACAGTCAGGGTAGGATCATCATACGGGAAGAAAAGCAGAGATGTGTGAGGAATTGCTGTTCTTATGCACTCATGACCATTTCACCTGCACTCAGCCCATTAGGCCACCGGTTTTACAACTCCTAGACATTTACACAGCTTTGGATGTGTTCTGTTATGTGCAAATGCAAAAGCCTTTTTTTTTTTTTTTATCGTACAAAACTGAGAAATAAGGAATTCTCTTTGGTGCATTATCTGTTAGAAGATGTTGGAAGAAGTATTTGTAGGTAATCATTCAGGGTACAAATGCAGTCTGGTTTCATCAAGATAAGGGTGGGAAAATAGTGCCAGCACTTCATTTTAAAACTTTATAAAATATTTGCAGGATCACCTATACATCAAATATACTGTATTTGTAAAGAAAACCCGACGTTACTATGAGGTATAAAGATTTTATTGTCAGCCATCACAAATGAGCCCATCTCCATTCTAGTCGTACAGAACATTCTGCAAATACTTGCAATGAATTTCGAAACCTTAACTCACCTTATTACAAGATGGCTTTCATAATTGTAAGCCCACTGAAAACTCCATGTAGTAATAAATACTTCTCTCTCCATAATGACTGCTTTTAATATGCTGCATGCCTTAATATTTACCTTCCATTCACATGTTTGACAGATTTGGTTATCCAACTGAATGGCATAGCATTATACAAAAATAACTCAGTTTTTGTCAAGGGCTGGAAACAATCTACTTCTCTTTCCTGACAGTCTGTAGAAAGAACTGTAAACGCAGAGTGTGAGCCCATGCTTTATGGGGCAGAAGGAAAGGCAGTGGTGGCTCTGCCCAGGCACTGTATGAATTTCAAGCAACACCGGGA
This sequence comes from Falco biarmicus, assembly GCF_023638135.1. Classification (NCBI taxonomy): domain Eukaryota; kingdom Metazoa; phylum Chordata; class Aves; order Falconiformes; family Falconidae; genus Falco; species Falco biarmicus. Next base: position 9,056,231 of record NC_079299.1, read on the forward strand.
TCTTTGTACACAATGTCACACGCTCACGTTTCCCCCTGCACCACAGCCTCCCGTTGCTGTGCCGTGCTCAGAAGCCCTGAGCAAAAGAACTTGTTTTCAGAGAATAATTGTCCCATTATAAAACACCTTTGCAACACCAAAAGGGGTACGAGGGGGGCACAGAAGTGACAGCACTCAGCCGACATACTTTGAAGTTGTCATTTGTTAGCAGTAGTGAAGCTACAGGCATGATCTGTGCGGGAGGTTGGGTGGACGTCCTTGAAGGTCCAATTATAATAGCATTGACGGAAAGAAAGTGTTTATGTGTTGGGTTTGTTTTTTGGTTCATTTTTATTTCCTTGAATGCTTTTTCTGCAGCAGTAGTTTCATTTAGCCCAAACCCATGCAGGATTTCCCAGTCTTCATTTTTCCTTTGCCTGGGTGAGTTCAGCAGGTTCATACGGAACTTGCTGGGAGCGGCAGTTTCCGCAGTGAGAAGACGCCACAGCCCCACACCAGCCCGGTGGTCAGCCCGCGACGGCCCCTGTGGCAGTGCAGATGTGACAAAGAAGGGCTGTGCTGTGACTTCACAAGCTTCAGTTGTTTCCTGCCATCTCTATTAGAAATTAGCATTTTTCATTTTATGACCATTTTAATTATAGTTTCCCTATTTCAGTTCTACTAAATATGAATGAAGCAGGTGAAGTGTAGCCCAGTTGGAGCATTATACTGTTTAGTGCTGGTTACTATCTTTAGCAGAGAAGCTGGAATTCATTCTCATCTCATTTGCTGAGCGCTCTATCATTAAAGTGTCATTGAGAACTGACACCACTTAATTTTAGCAGCTTTCAATTCTCGTTTGCAGCAAGAATAGCTTTAAATGGAGAGGAGTGCAAATTACACAGAGAGGGATATTTTTACACCACACTCAGCATTTTATCAAACAAAGCAGCCTCACGGGGAATAGGGGACAATACATTATAAAACCAAACTCTCCTCTGATGCTGGTAAATGGGTATTTAATCTTCCTATTGCAGGCATCCACTCTGATGAGCCTGTAATGAATATACTGCCTGGGACATTATCTGAGCTGTTGTGTTTTCCTATTCCCCGAAATATCCTTTAGTTTTTATTTCGGGTGTGGTCAAAGAATAAGCCGGGGAGCTCAGCTGTTCCCTGCGGACCACTGAGGGATCCATACCTTGTTGCAGACAAACCAGTTTGGGAAATATTTTCCCTTCTATTCATTGCATAATTGCTTTTTCCTCCCAGTGCAGGTTGAACCCTTAAGGGGTTAAGAAAATCACTTACTTGGGATCGGTGGCAAATTTTAACCCATTCAGCTTGGCTTCCCTGCCTAATTGGATGTAAAATATCCTCTCACACTACATCTTGAGATGCCGTTTTCTTGGAAACCTGGTACTGAATAGATGCTAAGTTTACCTCTGTTATGTGTTATCTTTTCTCATCACTTATATATGTGAAAGTTCAAATTTCTAGCTCCCCAAATTTTTTTTTTTTGTTAGTTTAGGCACATTTGGGGTTGCAAGGTGGACCATGGCACTTAATTTTCATTCCAGAAATACCAATAAATACCTTTTCTTTGATGAAGTGTTAGAATAGTTTTAGGTAAGGATAAACAGGTATTTGAAGGCATATTTATGGTGTTCTGAAAGTTGCTGTTAATGCCCATAACATCACCTTAAGGCAGTATCTGCAGTTCCCTGGAAAGTCAGTTCTTGGGAAGTGTAAGGATTCACACAACAATCAGGGTCCCTGTCAGCCTCCACTCTAACCTGTGGCGATGCCACTTGATTGAATATGATTAATCCAGTTTGGATTAAACTTATTTTTACAAATACTCTTGATTTTATTTGTTTATGTTTCCTGATGGTTTCACTGCAGGAAGGGTTAGGAGTAATTGTGTGCTCGGAATAGCTTCATTGGGGGATGATGTGAGACTCTGTGAGGATTTTTGGCCTTCAGGTGGTGATGTCTCGCTCATAATTCAGTTTGGTTTAACACAATTTTTGCCCGAGAGTTGTTGGAGGGTTTGATGTTTATGATGTGGCTTCCCTGTTCTCCTGCCTGCTCAGGTTCCTGGTGAACTGGCATGCAAGGTTGCTCACAGCTCGTAATTCCTCTGCCAGGGGTACCAGTGTCATGCTGCACATCCAGGGGGATAGACACTGGTGGCATATTCTGCTGTGTGACAGCAGCCTGTTTCCCTTTCGGGGAGGAAGAGGGGAGGAGGAGGAGGGTGCCCACTGAGTGTCCCATGACCCAGCTGGTGCCAGAGCGGGAAGGTGATGGGTGGATCAGCTGTGAGGCAGTGTGCAGCTGAGTAATGAGGTGACAATTTAAAACAGGGGAGAATCTGAAGGGCCAGCCAGCGATTGACGTTGCAATTAATTCTCCTAGTCTGGTGTTTCATTGAGTTACTGCATTTTGACTTGATTACTGGATGGAGCATGCTGGGGGTGAAATGATGTCGTAGGGTGTTGAGACTCCAAGTTCAAAGGACATTCTACTGTCCACTGTTAATTTCTTACCAAATTGAGAGGGAAAAACTCAATTCTGGGTCACATCTTCCTGTGAAGCTAAAATAACACCATGACTCAAACTTTGATTTGAGTCTTTACATTTACAGATTTATTTATTTCATCCAACATCACTTTCCCAAGTTTTTTGGTGTTTGGTTTTGTTGGTTTTCTTTAAGTATTTAAAGTATTTGCAGTCATAGCAATCTTCAGTATTTTGCTCTTAGTATAAGATATTTCCACCTAGAGAGTTTCATTGTCAGGCTTTTCTCTGGCATAATTTTGTGTCCCCTTGAGCTTGCATTTGACACTAGCTCAAACAGCATTGCTGCATCTCTCTTCCTTGGTCCCTTTAGAGTTTTGTGTATCTCATTGAAGTCCCTCATAAGATCCTCTTTTCTAAACAATACAGACCTGCTTTTTCTAACCTTCCGGAATTTATAAGACCCTTGAGCCCTTGTATCATTCTGGATGCCCTTAGTTTTGCCTCCTTCCATTTTTGTGATACTTTTATTACAAAAAGAAAACTAAGACCCTTTAAAAAAAAAAGAATAGACTAAACCCTACATTTTAGTCCAAACGTATGACCTCATTTTTTTTCCTTGCATTATTTTCTCTAGTTTAGATAACATTTAATATCTGGTGGTTCTTGTTGTTGTTGTTGTTGTTGTTATTATTATTATTGGATTATGTTTTGGGTTGTAGTTTTTCAATTAGTCCCGTCAACAACTGCCTAGTAAGACTGACTTTGGTCTTCATGATGCTGATTCTTAGAGTTCCACAGTGTATCCTCTGACTCGTATGGATTTCTCCTGTTGTGTACTACTATAACAGAAGTCAGCCTCGGGCCTCTGCATCACTGCAGTAGCACTTTGGACCCTTATGTTTCTCCCTTTCTTTTTAACACATCACACTTTAATTTCATCCATCCAAAAGATCTTTTTATTACATTGAAATTTTACATCATCTGCAATGGGAGGAAGAGGTTGTAGAGGCTTGGTGTGGTGTAGGAGTAACGACTTCTTACTTCTTTTCAAAGAGTGTGAAGTCATAAACTAACTGTAAAATGTTGTCAACCCTGAGAACAGAGAATGGTGCTTGTGAACATAGCTGTGAAGGGAAGAAGCTGGCCTGATACCATTGAGATTGCTGTCAGCAGCCAAATCACCTAAACCTTGTGCATTCAGCCTCTGTTCCTGCTGTGACAGCACAAAGCAGGATTGAAGAGACACTTGGCCATGGACAAGGTACAATTTCAGACTAGCTCGAAGAGCAGACAGTCATAACTTAGGCCATCAGAGCATATTTTATAGAAGAAAGAAATGCTGGCTATTTGCTACAAAATGTTAGCAAAAATCAAGCGGAATGAGCCAGTATGTTCGACGGATAAATGGGACAAAACTTGAAACTCAACTTCAGTTTAAGACCTATGCCTGAATTTTAAAGAGTTCCTATCTAGTGGACAAGCAGTATTTCCCTCTTAAATGTTGCAAGAGTATTGTTAACGCCAATATCTCTGATTACATGAGCTGAGAAAAATCGTAAGGAAGAAAATTGAAATGTCTGAGCTTCTTCATTGTCAGTGTAGAAGAAAGGGGTCAGATGTCAATGGGAGTCAAGTTTCCAATATATTTTCCCCATCTGTCAGTGTTACTGTTCAGTGTTACATATTTTATTTAAAATTTGATTTACTGTTTCCCTTGTATATGGAGTCATTTTTTGCCCAATGACCTTACAGCATAAAATAGGAAAAGAGAAATTTTTTAGAAGACACTCACGTTTGACTGTAATTACTGGTAGGATGTTCATCAAAAGGTAAATTCCAGTACTTATCAAATATATAAAACAACAGGTTCTAAAAGTAAGAGATTTAAAGGAATAGACATGAAAGGTCACTTTCTTCAGCCAACATAGCCAAGAAGACTGCATAGAAGTTTCTATATCTTCTTTATTATTTCTCTCAGGACTAAGAGCAAGAGAGCAATTTATTCATAGTAATTGATTTACTCACTTCTGAGGCATCCTAATTTTTCTTTGTATCCATAAATTAAAATTAATATAAGGCTACTGAAAGGTGCAGGATAGACCCCACAAACTGAGCAAACTTCTTTATGTGGCAAGCAGAGACCCAATCACCAGTCTGTCTTGCCTATTTTTTAATAGGGCTTTTTCTGCTTTTAGAGGAGAGGAGCAATCAACCTTTATGTCTGCTTAGACCATGGTTTCCCCCTCTGCTGATAATGTTAACAAGAGTTCCAATTATTGTCAATCATCATGGCATTTTCGCTAACATGAATACCAACAGCACTGACTCATTTCTCATATGGTCACCAGTTTTGTCATTCTAGTCATTTGATCCAGGTTTGCATCAGTGCCTGACAAAAGAAATGTTCCACATACCATTACCAGGTTCTTCAATCATCCAATCTCCTCAGTCACTCTGAATTTATTGACCACTTCTTTTGGTATTGTTTCTATTTCCCCTATAGTCTTTCCCTCTTTTCCACAATAGAAGAGAGGTGAGAAGAGAATATTTTAACCTGGTTTGCTGCTGCGTTACTTCGGTTGTGTGACAGTGAAACTCACTGAATCAATTGACTTGTGATGGGGATATATCAACGTGATGAGTCAAGCCCACAGTTCTTTTAAACCAGCATTTTCCACTGACCTTTTGCTGTACAGTGATATTCAAGCATCTGTGTTATTTATCCTGATTCTCGTGTGATCCCTTTCTCAGTCACACCTTCATCTTCTGCATTTTCTCGTGTCTTCTCACGCTTGTCTTGCAGGACGTCCTGCAAGTCTTACATAAGCCATATGTAAGCCTCATTCTTTCAAAGCGATTTAATTTCCATGGAAGATGCAGGATTGATAGCTCTGGTCATCTGTAATGGATGCAACAATAATACACTCAGGCCATCTACTGTGTCTCCCTCCTGACCCTGTTCAGCAGTTCAGCATCATGCCTTCTCTTGTGTCCTACTGTGGAGATTTCAAGTTGACTGCTGGGTAGTTTTAGCTGTGGTAGTAATATTTCAGGAACTATGAGGTCTACCAGTATTTCCTCTTAGATACAGCTAGTTTGGTGGGGTGTTGAAGCAGCGAGTCATTTCTGACTGGCTTTATAATCTAAACCCAGATGAGTTATGTGTGTCCTACTCATCTCTCCAGTTTCTCTCTTTTTTTGCCTTACACACAAGTATGGGATTGTTAGCTGGCAAACAGAAAATTGGTACAGTTCCTATTGGTCATTTGTCATTTCTCCTCCTTTCCTTCCTTGCTCTAGCCCTTTGGAATCTCTTCAGCATTACCAGTGGTAAGTTTTCCTATGCTATGTTGTAGCTGCTGTTCAGATTTTTCTCAGTATCTAGTTCTTAAATAAAAAAAAAAAGGAAAGAAAAAAAAAAAAAGAAAAAGGTATGGCATCAGAATTTCTCTCCATATTTTGAGAGTTTGAGCCAGAATATTATCCAGTAGTGCATTGAAAAAGATTCATATCAGTTACTGCTCCTAACTACAGTTGAATTCTGGAGAACAGGTTTAAAAATCTTCAAGTTCTGTGTTTACTTTATCCACAGGCGATATACTTCCATATCCAGGCTCTTAATTAGTGCTTGTCTCTAACATGGTCCTTTCCATAGACTGGCTTATAAAGCCCAAGCATTGAAAAGAGTCATCTTCCCTCTTCAGGCCAATTTGAGTTCATTTCAATGATAATTCATCTTCAGGAAAAAAAAAATACTAAATGCGGTCCCCAAATCACAGCCACAGGAAATTAAAAAGTTAAAAACTAATATCACAGGAGAAATGAGTTGTTATGTTGCCTCGCATTATGTCTGATAATTTTTTGGTCCATGAGTCAGCGAAGATTATTGACCACCATGTTTCACTACACATTACCTTTAAATTAAAGCCATCATAATTACAGAGATTGAAATAGTCTTTAATATGTGCAGTACCTCCATCCTCCCCTCCAGTATGTGTCATCAGCTGACAGTCCTTCATATACCTCAAATTTTCACCCTTATTTAATTTTGCTTTTGATGTTACGGACTTTAAAACAGCATTTTACCTATGTCTAGAAAAAAAGAAGTCCATCTTCCACCCTCCCATATTCCCATTTCCTATTTTATGTAGTCTGCTGCTTTTAGCTCACCTTTATATAAAGGACCTT